>NC_091387.1:3429658-3642158 GCF_038502225.1 Cherax quadricarinatus
TGCTACACTATTCTATATGATAGTTACATTGTGGAAACACCAGCAGTGTTGCTACACTGTTCTATATGATAGTTACATTGTGGGAACACCAGCAGTGTTGCTACACTGTTCTATATGATAGTTACATTGTGGGAACACCAGCAGTGTTGCTACACTGTTCTATATGATAGTTACATTGTGGGAACACCAGCAGTGTTGCTACACTATTCTATATGATAGTTACATTGTGGGAACACCAGCAGTGTTGCTACACTGTTCTATATGATAGTTACATTGTGGGAACACCAGCAGTGTTGCTACACTATTCTATATGATAGTTACATTGTGGGAACACCAGCAGTGTTGCTACACTATTCTATATGATAGTTACATTGTGGGAACACCAGCAGTGTTGCTACACTGTTCTATATGATAGTTACATTGTGGGAACACCAGCAGTGTTGCTACACTATTCTATATGATAGTTACATTGTGGGAACACCAGCAGTGTTGCTACACTGTTCTATATGATAGTTACATTGTGGGAACACCAGCAGTGTTGCTACACTGTTCTATATGATAGTTACATTGTGGGAACACCAGCAGTGTTGCTACACTATTCTATATGATAGTTACATTGTGGGAACACCAGCAGTGTTGCTACACTGTTCTATATGATAGTTACATTGTGGGAACACCAGCAGTGTTGCTACACTGTTCTATATGATAGTTACATTGTGGGAACACCAGCAGTGTTGCTACACTGTTCTATATGATAGTTACATTGTGGGAACACCAGCAGTGTTGCTACACTATTCTATATGATAGTTACATTGTGGGAACACCAGCAGTGTTGCTACACTATTCTATATGATAGTTACATTGTGGGAACACCAGCAGTGTTGCTACACTATTCTATATGATAGTTACATTGTGGGAACACCAGCAGTGTTGCTACACTGTTCTATATGATAGTTACATTGTGGGAACACCAGCAGTGTTGCTACACTGTTCTATATGATAGTTACATTGTGGGAACACCAGCAGTGTGTTGCTACACTATTCTATATGATAGTTACATTGTGGGAACACCAGCAGTGTGTTGCTACACTATTCTATATGATAGTTACATTGTGGGAACACCAGCAGCAGTGTTGCTACACTATTCTATATGATAGTTACATTGTGGGAACACCAGCAGTGTTGCTACACTATTCTATATGATAGTTACATTGTGGGAACACCAGCAGTGCTGCCACACTATTCTGCATGATACTTACACAGTGGGAACACCAGCAGTGTTGCGACACTGTTCTATATGAGAGTTACACAGTGGGAACACCAGCAGTGTTGCTACACTATTCTATATGAGAGTTACACAGTGGGAACACCAGCAGTGGTGCTACACTGTTCAATATGATAGTTACACAGTGGGAACACCAGCAGTGTTGCTACACTGTTCTGTATGATAGTTACACAGTGGGAACACCAGCAGTGTTGCTACACTGTTCTGTATGATAGTTACACAGTGGGAACACCAGAAGTGTTGCTACACTGTTCTATATGATAGTTACACAGTGGGAACACCAGCAGTGTTGCTACACTGTTCTGTATGATAGTTACACAGTGGGAACACCAGCAGTGTTGCTACACTGTTCTGTATGATAGTTACACAGTGGGAACACCAGCAGTGGTGCTACACTGTTCTATATGATAGTTACACAGTGGGAACACCAGCAGTGTTGCTACACTGTTCTATATGATAGTTACACAGTGGGAACACCAGCAATGGTGCTACACTGTTCAATATGATAGTTACACAGTGGGAACACCAGCAGTGGTGCTACACTGTTCTATATGATAGTTACACAGTGGGAACACCAGCAGTGTTGCTACACTGTTCTGTATGATAGTTACACAGTGGGAACACCAGCAGTGTTGCTACACTGTTCTGTATGATAGTTACACAGTGGGAACACCAGCAGTGTTGCTACACTGTTCTATATGATAGTTACACAGTGGGAATACCAGCAGTGGTGCTACACTGTTCTGTATGATAGTTACACAGTGGGAACACCAGCAGTGTTGCTACACTGTTCTGTATGATAGTTACACAGTGGGAACACCAGAAGTGTTGCTACACTGTTCTATATGATAGTTACACAATGGGAACACCAGCAGTGTTGCTACACTGTTCTGTATGATAGTTACACAGTGGGAACACCAGCAATGGTGCTACACTGTTCTATATGATAGTTACACAGTGGGAACAACAGTGTTGCTACACTGTTCTATATGATAGTTACACAGTGGGAACAACAGTGTTGCTACACTGTTCTATATGATAGTTACACAGTGGGAACAACAGTGTTGCTACACTGTTCTATATGATAGTTACACAGTGGGAACACCAGCAGTGGTGCTACACTGTTCTATATGATAGTTACACAGTGGGAACACCAGCAGTGTTGCTACACTGTTCTATATGATAGTTACACAGTGGGAACACCAGCAGTGGTGCTACACTGTTCTATATGATAGTTACACAGTGGGAACACCAGCAGTGTTGCTACATTGTTCTGTATGATAGTTACACAGTGGGAACACCAGCAGTGTTTCTACACTGTTCTATATGATAGTTACACAGTGGGAACATCAGCAGTGGTGCTACACTGTTCTATATGATAGTTACACAGTGGGAACACCAGCAGTGTTGCTACAATGTTCTATATGATAGTTACACAGTGGGAACACCAGCAGTGGTGCTACACTGTTCTATATGATAGTTACACAGTGGGAACACCAGCAGTGTTGCTACACTGTTCTATATGATAGTTACACAGTGGGAACACCAGCAGTGTTGCTACACTGTTCTATATGATAGTTACACAGTGGGAACACCGGCAGTGGTGCTACACTGTTCTATATGATAGTTACACAGTGGGAATACCAGCAGTGTTGCTACACTGTTCTGTATGATAGTTACACAGTGGGAACACTGGCAGTGGTGCTACACTGTTCTGTATGATAGTTACACAGTGGGAACACCAGCAGTGGTGCTACACTGTTCTATATGATAGTTACACAGTGGGAACACCAGCAGTGTTGCTACACTGTTCTATATGATAGTTACACAGTGGGAACACCCGCAGTGGTGCTTCACTGTTCTGTATGATAGTTACACAGTGGGAACACCAGCAGTGTTGCTACACTGTTCTATATGATAGTTACACAGTGGGAACACCGGCAGTGGTGCTACACTGTTCTGTATGATAGTTACACAGTGGGAACACCAGCAGTGGTGCTACACTGTTCTATATGATAGTTACACAGTGGGAACACCAGCAGTGTTGCTACACTGTTCTATATGATAGTTACATTGTGGGAACACCAGCAGTGTTGCTACACTATTCTATATGATAGTTACATTGTGGGAACACCAGCAGTGTTGCTACACTATTCTATATGATAGTTACATTGTGGGAACACCAGCAGTGTTGCTACACTATTCTATATGATAGTTACATTGTGGGAACACCAGCAGTGTTGCTACACTATTCTATATGATAGTTACATTGTGGGAACACCAGCAGTGTGATGCTACACTATTCTATATGATAGTTACATTGTGGGAACACCAGCAGTGTTGCTACACTATTCTATATGATAGTTACATTGTGGGAACAGCAGCAGTGTTGCTACACTATTCTATATGATAGTTACATTGTGGGAACACCAGCAGTGTGTTGCTACACTATTCTATATGATAGTTACATTGTGGGAACACCAGCAGTGTTGCTACACTATTCTATATGATAGTTACATTGTGGGAACACCAGCAGTGTTGCTACACTATTCTATATGATAGTTACATTGTGGGAACACCAGCAGTGTGTTGCTACACTATTCTATATGATAGTTACATTGTGGGAACACCAGCAGTGTTGCTACACTATTCTATATGATAGTTACATTGTGGGAACACCAGCAGTGTTGCTACACTATTCTATATGATAGTTACATTGTGGGAACACCAGCAGTGTTGCTACACTATTCTATATGATAGTTACATTGTGGGAACACCAGCAGTGTTGCTACACTGTTCTATATGATAGTTACACTGTGGGAACACCAGCAGTGTTGCTACACTATTCTGTATGATAGTTACATTGTGGGAACACCAGCAGTGTTGCTACACTATTCTATATGATAGTTACATTGTGGGAACACCAGCAGTGTTGCTACACTATTCTATATGATAGTTACATTGTGGGAACACCAGCAGTGTTGCTACACTATTCTATATGATAGTTACATTGTGGGAACACCAGCAGTGTTGCTACACTGTTCTATATGATAGTTACATTGTGGGAACACCAGCAGTGTTGCTACACTATTCTATATGATAGTTACATTGTGGGAACACCAGCAGTGTTGCTACACTATTCTATATGATAGTTACATTGTGGGAACACCAGCAGTGTTGCTACACTATTCTATATGATAGTTACATTGTGGGAACACCAGCAGTGTTGCTACACTATTCTATATGATAGTTACATTGTGGGAACACCAGCAGTGTTGCTACACTATTCTATATGATAGTTACATTGTGGGAACACCAGCAGTGTTGCTACACTATTCTATATGATAGTTACATTGTGGGAACACCAGCAGTGTTGCTACACTATTCTATATGATAGTTACATTGTGGGAACACCAGCAGTGTTGCTACACTATTCTATATGATAGTTACATTGTGGGAACACCAGCAGTGTTGCTACACTATTCTATATGATAGTTACATTGTGGGAACACCAGCAGTGTTGCTACACTATTCTATATGATAGTTACATTGTGGGAACACCAGCAGTGTTGCTACACTATTCTATATGATAGTTACATTGTGGGAACACCAGCAGTGTTGCTACACTATTCTATATGATAGTTACATTGTGGGAACACCAGCAGTGTTGCTACACTATTCTATATGATAGTTACATTGTGGGAACACCAGCAGTGTTGCTACACTATTCTATATGATAGTTACATTGTGGGAACACCAGCAGTGTTGCTACACTATTCTATATGATAGTTACATTGTGGGAACACCAGCAGTGTTGCTACACTATTCTATATGATAGTTACATTGTGGGAACACCAGCAGTGTTGCTACACTATTCTATATGATAGTTACATTGTGGGAACACCAGCAGTGTTGCTACACTATTCTATATGATAGTTACATTGTGGGAACACCAGCAGTGTTGCTACACTATTCTATATGATAGTTACATTGTGGGAACACCAGCAGTGTTGCTACACTATTCTATATGATAGTTACATTGTGGGAACACCAGCAGTGTTGCTACACTATTCTATATGATAGTTACATTGTGGGAACACCAGCAGTGTTGCTACACTATTCTATATGATAGTTACATTGTGGGAACACCAGCAGTGTTGCTACACTATTCTATATGATAGTTACATTGTGGGAACACCAGCAGTGTTGCTACACTATTCTATATGATAGTTACATTGTGGGAACACCAGCAGTGTTGCTACACTATTCTATATGATAGTTACATTGTGGGAACACCAGCAGTGTTGCTACACTATTCTATATGATAGTTACATTGTGGGAACACCAGCAGTGTTGCTACACTATTCTATATGATAGTTACATTGTGGGAACACCAGCAGTGTTGCTACACTATTCTATATGATAGTTACATTGTGGGAACACCAGCAGTGTTGCTACACTATTCTATATGATAGTTACATTGTGGGAACACCAGCAGTGTTGCTACACTATTCTATATGATAGTTACATTGTGGGAACACCAGCAGTGTTGCTACACTATTCTATATGATAGTTACATTGTGGGAACACCAGCAGTGTTGCTACACTATTCTATATGATAGTTACATTGTGGGAACACCAGCAGTGTTGCTACACTATTCTATATGATAGTTACATTGTGGGAACACCAGCAGTGTTGCTACACTATTCTATATGATAGTTACATTGTGGGAACACCAGCAGTGTTGCTACACTATTCTATATGATAGTTACATTGTGGGAACACCAGCAGTGTTGCTACACTATTCTATATGATAGTTACATTGTGGGAACACCAGCAGTGTTGCTACACTATTCTATATGATAGTTACATTGTGGGAACACCAGCAGTGTTGCTACACTATTCTATATGATAGTTACATTGTGGGAACACCAGCAGTGTTGCTACACTATTCTATATGATAGTTACATTGTGGGAACACCAGCAGTGTTGCTACACTATTCTATATGATAGTTACATTGTGGGAACACCAGCAGTGTTGCTACACTATTCTATATGATAGTTACATTGTGGGAACACCAGCAGTGTTGCTACACTATTCTATATGATAGTTACATTGTGGGAACACCAGCAGTGTTGCTACACTATTCTATATGATAGTTACATTGTGGGAACACCAGCAGTGTTGCTACACTATTCTATATGATAGTTACATTGTGGGAACACCAGCAGTGTTGCTACACTATTCTATATGATAGTTACATTGTGGGAACACCAGCAGTGTTGCTACACTATTCTATATGATAGTTACATTGTGGGAACACCAGCAGTGTTGCTACACTATTCTATATGATAGTTACATTGTGGGAACACCAGCAGTGTTGCTACACTATTCTATATGATAGTTACATTGTGGGAACACCAGCAGTGTTGCTACACTATTCTATATGATAGTTACATTGTGGGAACACCAGCAGTGTTGCTACACTATTCTATATGATAGTTACATTGTGGGAACACCAGCAGTGTTGCTACACTATTCTATATGATAGTTACATTGTGGGAACACCAGCAGTGTTGCTACACTATTCTATATGATAGTTACATTGTGGGAACACCAGCAGTGTTGCTACACTATTCTATATGATAGTTACATTGTGGGAACACCAGCAGTGTTGCTACACTATTCTATATGATAGTTACATTGTGGGAACACCAGCAGTGTTGCTACACTGTTCTATATGATAGTTACATTGTGGGAACACCAGCAGTGTTGCTACACTATTCTATATGATAGTTACATTGTGGGAACACCAGCAGTGTTGCTACACTGTTCTATATGATAGTTACATTGTGGGAACACCAGCAGTGTTGCTACACTGTTCTATATGATAGTTACATTGTGGGAACACCAGCAGTGTTGCTACACTGTTCTATATGATAGTTACATTGTGGGAACACCAGCAGTGTTGCTACACTATTCTATATGATAGTTACATTGTGGGAACACCAGCAGTGTTGCTACACTGTTCTATATGATAGTTACATTGTGGGAACACCAGCAGTGTTGCTACACTGTTCTATATGATAGTTACATTGTGGGAACACCAGCAGTGTTGCTACACTGTTCTATATGATAGTTACATTGTGGGAACACCAGCAGTGTTGCTACACTATTCTATATGATAGTTACATTGTGGGAACACCAGCAGTGTTGCTACACTGTTCTATATGATAGTTACATTGTGGGAACACCAGCAGTGTTGCTACACTATTCTATATGATAGTTACATTGTGGGAACACCAGCAGTGTTGCTACACTATTCTATATGATAGTTACATTGTGGGAACACCAGCAGTGTTGCTACACTGTTCTATATGATAGTTACATTGTGGGAACACCAGCAGTGTTGCTACACTATTCTATATGATAGTTACATTGTGGGAACACCAGCAGTGTTGCTACACTATTCTATATGATAGTTACATTGTGGGAACACCAGCAGTGTTGCTACACTATTCTATATGATAGTTACATTGTGGGAACACCAGCAGTGTTGCTACACTGTTCTATATGATAGTTACATTGTGGGAACACCAGCAGTGTTGCTACACTGTTCTATATGAT
The DNA here is from genome assembly GCF_038502225.1 of Cherax quadricarinatus. Taxonomy (NCBI): domain Eukaryota; kingdom Metazoa; phylum Arthropoda; class Malacostraca; order Decapoda; family Parastacidae; genus Cherax; species Cherax quadricarinatus. Next base: position 3,437,573 of record NC_091387.1, read on the forward strand.
AGTTACATTGTGGGAACACCAGCAGTGTTGCTACACTATTCTATATGATAGTTACATTGTGGGAACACCAGCAGTGTTGCTACACTATTCTATATGATAGTTACATTGTGGGAACACCAGCAGTGTTGCTACACTATTCTATATGATAGTTACATTGTGGGAACACCAGCAGTGTTGCTACACTGTTCTATATGATAGTTACATTGTGGGAACACCAGCAGTGTTGCTACACTGTTCTATATGATAGTTACATTGTGGGAACACCAGCAGTGTTGCTACACTGTTCTATATGATAGTTACATTGTGGGAACACCAGCAGTGTTGCTACACTATTCTATATGATAGTTACATTGTGGGAACACCAGCAGTGTTGCTACACTATTCTATATGATAGTTACATTGTGGGAACACCAGCAGTGTTGCTACACTATTCTATATGATAGTTACATTGTGGGAACACCAGCAGTGTTGCTACACTATTCTATATGATAGTTACATTGTGGGAACACCAGCAGTGTTGCTACACTATTCTATATGATAGTTACATTGTGGGAACACCAGCAGTGTTGCTACACTGTTCTATATGATAGTTACATTGTGGGAACACCAGCAGTGTTGCTACACTATTCTATATGATAGTTACATTGTGGGAACACCAGCAGTGTTGCTACACTATTCTATATGATAGTTACATTGTGGGAACACCAGCAGTGTTGCTACACTATTCTATATGATAGTTACATTGTGGGAACACCAGCAGTGTTGCTACACTATTCTATATGATAGTTACATTGTGGGAACACCAGCAGTGTTGCTACACTATTCTATATGATAGTTACATTGTGGGAACACCAGCAGTGTTGCTACACTATTCTATATGATAGTTACATTGTGGGAACACCAGCAGTGTTGCTACACTATTCTATATGATAGTTACATTGTGGGAACACCAGCAGTGTTGCTACACTATTCTATATGATAGTTACATTGTGGGAACACCAGCAGTGTTGCTACACTGTTCTATATGATAGTTACATTGTGGGAACACCAGCAGTGTTGCTACACTGTTCTATATGATAGTTACATTGTGGGAACACCAGCAGTGTTGCTACACTATTCTATATGATAGTTACATTGTGGGAACACCAGCAGTGTTGCTACACTATTCTATATGATAGTTACATTGTGGGAACACCAGCAGTGTTGCTACACTGTTCTATATGATAGTTACATTGTGGGAACACCAGCAGTGTTGCTACACTGTTCTATATGATAGTTACATTGTGGGAACACCAGCAGTGTTGCTACACTATTCTATATGATAGTTACATTGTGGGAACACCAGCAGTGTTGCTACACTGTTCTATATGATAGTTACATTGTGGGAACACCAGCAGTGTTGCTACACTGTTCTATATGATAGTTACATTGTGGGAACACCAGCAGTGTTGCTACACTGTTCTATATGATAGTTACATTGTGGGAACACCAGCAGTGTTGCTACACTGTTCTATATGATAGTTACATTGTGGGAACACCAGCAGTGTTGCTACACTATTCTATATGATAGTTACATTGTGGGAACACCAGCAGTGTTGCTACACTGTTCTATATGATAGTTACATTGTGGGAACACCAGCAGTGTTGCTACACTGTTCTATATGATAGTTACATTGTGGGAACACCAGCAGTGTTGCTACACTGTTCTATATGATAGTTACATTGTGGGAACACCAGCAGTGTTGCTACACTGTTCTATATGATAGTTACATTGTGGGAACACCAGCAGTGTTGCTACACTGTTCTATATGATAGTTACATTGTGGGAACACCAGCAGTGTTGCTACACTGTTCTATATGATAGTTACATTGTGGGAACACCAGCAGTGTTGCTACACTGTTCTATATGATAGTTACATTGTGGGAACACCAGCAGTGTTGCTACACTATTCTATATGATAGTTACATTGTGGGAACACCAGCAGTGTTGCTACACTGTTCTATATGATAGTTACATTGTGGGAACACCAGCAGTGTTGCTACACTGTTCTATATGATAGTTACATTGTGGGAACACCAGCAGTGTTGCTACACTATTCTATATGATAGTTACATTGTGGGAACACCAGCAGTGTTGCTACACTGTTCTATATGATAGTTACATTGTGGGAACACCAGCAGTGTTGCTACACTATTCTATATGATAGTTACATTGTGGGAACACCAGCAGTGTTGCTACACTATTCTATATGATAGTTACATTGTGGGAACACCAGCAGTGTTGCTACACTATTCTATATGATAGTTACATTGTGGGAACACCAGCAGTGTTGCTACACTATTCTATATGATAGTTACATTGTGGGAACACCAGCAGTGTTGCTACACTATTCTATATGATAGTTACATTGTGGGAACACCAGCAGTGTTGCTACACTGTTCTATATGATAGTTACATTGTGGGAACACCAGCAGTGTTGCTACACTGTTCTATATGATAGTTACATTGTGGGAACACCAGCAGTGTTGCTACACTATTCTATATGATAGTTACATTGTGGGAACACCAGCAGTGTTGCTACACTGTTCTATATGATAGTTACATTGTGGGAACACCAGCAGTGTTGCTACACTGTTCTATATGATAGTTACATTGTGGGAACACCAGCAGTGTTGCTACACTGTTCTATATGATAGTTACATTGTGGGAACACCAGCAGTGTTGCTACACTGTTCTATATGATAGTTACATTGTGGGAACACCAGCAGTGTTGCTACACTGTTCTATATGATAGTTACATTGTGGGAACACCAGCAGTGTTGCTACACTGTTCTATATGATAGTTACATTGTGGGAACACCAGCAGTGTTGCTACACTGTTCTATATGATAGTTACATTGTGGGAACACCAGCAGTGTTGCTACACTGTTCTATATGATAGTTACATTGTGGGAACACCAGCAGTGTTGCTACACTATTCTATATGATAGTTACATTGTGGGAACACCAGCAGTGTTGCTACACTGTTCTATATGATAGTTACATTGTGGGAACACCAGCAGTGTTGCTACACTGTTCTATATGATAGTTACATTGTGGGAACACCAGCAGTGTTGCTACACTATTCTATATGATAGTTACATTGTGGGAACACCAGCAGTGTTGCTACACTATTCTATATGATAGTTACATTGTGGGAACACCAGCAGTGTTGCTACACTGTTCTATATGATAGTTACATTGTGGGAACACCAGCAGTGTTGCTACACTATTCTATATGATAGTTACATTGTGGGAACACCAGCAGTGTTGCTACACTGTTCTATATGATAGTTACATTGTGGGAACACCAGCAGTGTTGCTACACTATTCTATATGATAGTTACATTGTGGGAACACCAGCAGTGTTGCTACACTATTCTATATGATAGTTACATTGTGGGAACACCAGCAGTGTTGCTACACTATTCTATATGATAGTTACATTGTGGGAACACCAGCAGTGTTGCTACACTATTCTATATGATAGTTACATTGTGGGAACACCAGCAGTGTTGCTACACTATTCTATATGATAGTTACATTGTGGGAACACCAGCAGTGTTGCTACACTATTCTATATGATAGTTACATTGTGGGAACACCAGCAGTGTTGCTACACTATTCTATATGATAGTTACATTGTGGGAACACCAGCAGTGTTGCTACACTATTCTATATGATAGTTACATTGTGGGAACACCAGCAGTGTTGCTACACTATTCTATATGATAGTTACATTGTGGGAACACCAGCAGTGTTGCTACACTATTCTATATGATAGTTACATTGTGGGAACACCAGCAGTGTTGCTACACTATTCTATATGATAGTTACATTGTGGGAACACCAGCAGTGTTGCTACACTGTTCTATATGATAGTTACATTGTGGGAACACCAGCAGTGTTGCTACACTGTTCTATATGATAGTTACATTGTGGGAACACCAGCAGTGTTGCTACACTGTTCTATATGATAGTTACATTGTGGGAACACCAGCAGTGTTGCTACACTGTTCTATATGATAGTTACATTGTGGGAACACCAGCAGTGTTGCTACACTGTTCTATATGATAGTTACATTGTGGGAACACCAGCAGTGTTGCTACACTGCTACACTGTTCTATATGATAGTTACATTGTGGGAACACCAGCAGTGTTGCTACACTGTTCTATATGATAGTTACATTGTGGGAACACCAGCAGTGTTGCTACACTGTTCTATATGATAGTTACATTGTGGGAACACCAGCAGTGTTGCTACACTGTTCTATATGATAGTTACATTGTGGGAACACCAGCAGTGTTGCTACACTGTTCTATATGATAGTTACATTGTGGGAACACCAGCAGTGTTGCTACACTGTTCTATATGATAGTTACATTGTGGGAACACCAGCAGTGTTGCTACACTGTTCTATATGATAGTTACATTGTGGGAACACCAGCAGTGTTGCTACACTGTTCTATATGATAGTTACATTGTGGGAACACCAGCAGTGTTGCTACACTGTTCTATATGATAGTTACATTGTGGGAACACCAGCAGTGTTGCTACACTGTTCTATATGATAGTTACATTGTGGGAACACCAGCAGTGTTGCTACACTGTTCTATATGATAGTTACATTGTGGGAACACCAGCAGTGTTGCTACACTGTTCTATATGATAGTTACATTGTGGGAACACCAGCAGTGTTGCTACACTGTTCTATATGATAGTTACATTGTGGGAACACCAGCAGTGTTGCTACACTGTTCTATATGATAGTTACATTGTGGGAACACCAGCAGTGTTGCTACACTGTTCTATATGATAGTTACATTGTGGGAACACCAGCAGTGTTGCTACACTGTTCTATATGATAGTTACATTGTGGGAACACCAGCAGTGTTGCTACACTGTTCTATATGATAGTTACATTGTGGGAACACCAGCAGTGTTGCTACACTGTTCTATATGATAGTTACATTGTGGGAACACCAGCAGTGTTGCTACACTGTTCTATATGATAGTTACATTGTGGGAACACCAGCAGTGTTGCTACACTGTTCTATATGATAGTTACATTGTGGGAACACCAGCAGTGTTGCTACACTATTCTATATGATAGTTACATTGTGGGAACACCAGCAGTGTTGCTACACTGTTCTATATGATAGTTACATTGTGGGAACACCAGCAGTGTTGCTACACTGTTCTATATGATAGTTACATTGTGGGAACACCAGCAGTGTTGCTACACTGTTCTATATGATAGTTACATTGTGGGAACACCAGCAGTGTTGCTACACTGTTCTATATGATAGTTACATTGTGGGAACACCAGCAGTGTTGCTACACTGTTCTATATGATAGTTACATTGTGGGAACACCAGCAGTGTTGCTACACTGTTCTATATGATAGTTACATTGTGGGAACACCAGCAGTGTTGCTACACTGTTCTATATGATAGTTACATTGTGGGAACACCAGCAGTGTTGCTACACTGTTCTATATGATAGTTACATTGTGGGAACACCAGCAGTGTTGCTACACTGTTCTATATGATAGTTACATTGTGGGAACACCAGCAGTGTTGCTACACTGTTCTATATGATAGTTACATTGTGGGAACACCAGCAGTGTTGCTACACTGTTCTATATGATAGTTACATTGTGGGAACACCAGCAGTGTTGCTACACTGTTCTATATGATAGTTACATTGTGGGAACACCAGCAGTGTTGCTACACTGTTCTATATGATAGTTACATTGTGGGAACACCAGCAGTGTTGCTACACTGTTCTATATGATAGTTACATTGTGGGAACACCAGCAGTGTTGCTACACTGTTCTATATGATAGTTACATTGTGGGAACACCAGCAGTGTTGCTACACTGTTCTATATGATAGTTACATTGTGGGAACACCAGCAGTGTTGCTACACTGTTCTATATGATAGTTACATTGTGGGAACACCAGCAGTGTTGCTACACTGTTCTATATGATAGTTACATTGTGGGAACACCAGCAGTGTTGCTACACTGTTCTATATGATAGTTACATTGTAGGAACACCAGCAGTGTTGCTACACTGTTCTATATGATAGTTACATTGTGGGAACACCAGCAGTGTTGCTACACTGTTCTATATGATAGTTACATTGTGGGAACACCAGCAGTGTTGCTACACTGTTCTATATGATAGTTACATTGTGGGAACACCAGCAGTGTTGCTACACTGTTCTATATGATAGTTACATTGTGGGAACACCAGCAGTGTTGCTACACTGTTCTATATGATAGTTACATTGTGGGAACACCAGCAGTGTTGCTACACTGTTCTATATGATAGTTACATTGTGGGAACACCAGCAGTGTTGCTACACTGTTCTATATGATAGTTACATTGTGGGAACACCAGCAGTGTTGCTACACTGTTCTATATGATAGTTACATTGTGGGAACACCAGCAGTGTTGCTACACTGTTCTATATGATAGTTACATTGTGGGAACACCAGCAGTGTTGCTACACTGTTCTATATGATAGTTACATTGTGGGAACACCAGCAGTGTTGCTACACTGTTCTATATGATAGTTACATTGTGGGAACACCAGCAGTGTTGCTACACTGTTCTATATGATAGTTACATTGTGGGAACACCAGCAGTGTTGCTACACTGTTCTATATGATAGTTACATTGTAGGAACACCAGCAGTGTTGCTACACTGTTCTATATGATAGTTACATTGTGGGAACACCAGCAGTGTTGCTACACTGTTCTATATGATAGTTACATTGTAGGAACACCAGCAGTGTTGCTACACTGTTCTATATGATAGTTACATTGTGGGAACACCAGCAGTGTTGCTACACTGTTCTATATGATAGTTACATTGTAGGAACACCAGCAGTGTTGCTACACTGTTCTATATGATAGTTACATTGTGGGAACACCAGCAGTGTTGCTACACTGTTCTATATGATAGTTACATTGTGGGAACACCAGCAGTGTTGCTACACTGTTCTATATGATAGTTACATTGTGGGAACACCAGCAGTGTTGCTACACTGTTCTATATGATAGTTACATTGTGGGAACACCAGCAGTGTTGCTACACTGTTCTATATGATAGTTACATTGTGGGAACACCAGCAGTGTTGCTACACTGTTCTATATGATAGTTACATTGTGGGAACACCAGCAGTGTTGCTACACTGTTCTATATGATAGTTACATTGTGGGAACACCAGCAGTGTTGCTACACTGTTCTATATGATAGTTACATTGTGGGAACACCAGCAGTGTTGCTACACTGTTCTATATGATAGTTACATTGTGGGAACACCAGCAGTGTTGCTACACTGTTCTATATGATAGTTACATTGTGGGAACACCAGCAGTGTTGCTACACTGTTCTATATGATAGTTACATTGTGGGAACACCAGCAGTGTTACTACACTGTTCTATATGATAGTTACATTGTGGGAACACCAGCAGTGTTACTACACTGTTCTATATGATAGTTACATTGTGGGAACACCAGCAGTGTTACTACACTGTTCTATATGATAGTTACATTGTGGGAACACCAGCAGTGTTGCTACACTGTTCTATATGATAGTTACATTGTGGGAACACCAGCAGTGTTACTACACTGTTCTATATGATAGTTACATTGTAGGAACACCAGCAGTGTTGCTACACTGTTCTATATGATAGTTACATTGTAGGAACACCAGCAGTGTTGCTACACTGTTCTATATGATAGTTACATTGTGGGAACACCAGCAGTGTTACTACACTGTTCTATATGATAGTTACATTGTGGGAACACCAGCAGTGTTACTACACTGTTCCATATGATAGTTACATTGTGGGAACACCAGCAGTGTTGCTACACTGTTCTATATGATAGTTACATTGTGGGAACACCAGCAGTGTTGCTACACTGTTCTATATGATAGTTACATTGTGGGAACACCAGCAGTGTTGCTACACTGTTCTATATGATAGTTACATTGTGGGAACACCAGCAGTGTTACTACACTGTTCTATATGATAGTTACATTGTGGGAACACCAGCAGTGTTGCTACACTGTTCTATATGATAGTTACATTGTGGGAACACCAGCAGTGTTGCTACACTGTTCTATATGATAGTTACATTGTAGGAACACCAGCAGTGTTGCTACACTGTTCTATATGATAGTTACATTGTGGGAACACCAGCAGTGTTGCTACACTGTTCTATATGATAGTTACATTGTGGGAACACCAGCAGTGTTGCTACACTGTTCTATATGATAGTTACATTGTGGGAACACCAGCAGTGTTGCTACACTGTTCTATATGATAGTTACATTGTGGGAACACCAGCAGTGTTGCTACACTGTTCTATATGATAGTTACATTGTAGGAACACCAGCAGTGTTGCTACACTGTTCTATATGATAGTTACATTGTGGGAACACCAGCAGTGTTGCTACACTGTTCTATATGATAGTTACATTGTGGGAACACCAGCAGTGTTGCTACACTGTTCTATATGATAGTTACATTGTAGGAACACCAGCAGTGTTGCTACACTGTTCTATATGATAGTTACATTGTGGGAACACCAGCAGTGTTGCTACACTGTTCTATATGATAGTTACATTGTAGGAACACCAGCAGTGTTGCTACACTGTTCTATATGATAGTTACATTGTGGGAACACCAGCAGTGTTGCTACACTGTTCTATATGATAGTTACATTGTGGGAACACCAGCAGTGTTACTACACTGTTCTATATGATAGTTACATTGTGCGAACACCAGCAGTGTTGCTACACTGTTCTATATGATAGTTACATTGTGGGAACACCAGCAGTGTTGGTACACTGTTCTATATGATAGTTACATTGTAGGAACACCAGCAGTGTTGCTACACTGTTCTATATGATAGTTACATTGTGGGAACACCAGCAGTGTTGCTACACTGTTCTATATGATAGTTACATTGTGGGAACACCAGCAGTGTTGCTACACTGTTCTATATGATAGTTACATTGTGGGAACACCAGCAGTGTTGCTACACTGTTCTATATGATAGTTACATTGTAGGAACACCAGCAGTGTTGCTACACTGTTCTATATGATAGTTACATTGTGGGAACACCAGCAGTGTTGCTACACTGTTCTATATGATAGTTACATTGTAGGAACACCAGCAGTGTTGCTACACTGTTCTATATGATAGTTACATTGTGGGAACACCAGCAGTGTTACTACACTGTTCTATATGATAGTTACATTGTGGGAACACCAGCAGTGTTGCTACACTGTTCTATATGATAGTTACATTGTGGGAACACCAGCAGTGTTGCTACACTGTTCTATATGATAGTTACATTGTGGGAACACCAGCAGTGTTGCTACACTGTTCTATATGATAGTTACATTGTGGGAACACCAGCAGTGTTGCTACACTGTTCTATATGATAGTTACATTGTGGGAACACCAGCAGTGTTGCTACACTGTTCTATATGATAGTTACATTGTGGGAACACCAGCAGTGTTGCTACACTGTTCTATATGATAGTTACATTGTGGGAACACCAGCAGTGTTGCTACACTGTTCTATATGATAGTTACATTGTGGGAACACCAGCAGTGTTGCTACACTGTTCTATATGATAGTTACATTGTGGGAACACCAGCAGTGTTGCTACACTGTTCTATATGATAGTTACATTGTGGGAACACCAGCAGTGTTGCTACACTGTTCTATATGATAGTTACATTGTAGGAACACCAGCAGTGTTGCTACACTGTTCTATATGATAGTTACATTGTGGGAACACCAGCAGTGTTGCTACACTGTTCTATATGATAGTTACATTGTGGGAACACCAGCAGTGTTGCTACACTGTTCTATATGATAGTTACATTGTGGGAACACCAGCAGTGTTACTACACTGTTCTATATGATAGTTACATTGTGGGAACACCAGCAGTGTTGCTACACTGTTCTATATGATAGTTACATTGTGGGAACACCAGCAGTGTTGCTACACTGTTCTATATGATAGTTACATTGTGGGAACACCAGCAGTGTTGCTACACTGTTCTATATGATAGTTACATTGTGGGAACACCAGCAGTGTTGCTACACTGTTCTATATGATAGTTACATTGTGGGAACACCAGCAGTGTTGCTACACTGTTCTATATGATAGTTACATTGTGGGAACACCAGCAGTGTTGCTACACTGTTCTATATGATAGTTACATTGTGGGAACACCAGCAGTGTTGCTACACTGTTCTATATGATAGTTACATTGTGGGAACACCAGCAGTGTTGCTACACTGTTCTATATGATAGTTACATTGTGGGAACACCAGCAGTGTTGCTACACTGTTCTATATGATAGTTACATTGTGGGAACACCAGCAGTGTTGCTACACTGTTCTATATGATAGTTACATTGTAGGAACACCAGCAGTGTTACTACACTGTTCTATATGATAGTTACATTGTGGGAACACCAGCAGTGTTGCTACACTGTTCTATATGATAGTTACATTGTGGGAACACCAGCAGTGTTGCTACACTGTTCTATATGATAGTTACATTGTGGGAACACCAGCAGTGTTGCTACACTGTTCTATATGATAGTTACATTGTGGGAACACCAGCAGTGTTGCTACACTGTTCTATATGATAGTTACATTGTGGGAACACCAGCAGTGTTGCTACACTGTTCTATATGATAGTTACATTGTGGGAACACCAGCAGTGTTGCTACACTGTTCTATATGATAGTTACATTGTAGGAACACCAGCAGTGTTGCTACACTGTTCTATATGATAGTTACATTGTGGGAACACCAGCAGTGTTGCTACACTGTTCTATATGATAGTTACATTGTGGGAACACCAGCAGTGTTGCTACACTGTTCCATATGATAGTTACATTGTGGGAACACCAGCAGTGTTGCTACACTGTTCTATATGATAGTTACATTGTGGGAACACCAGCAGTGTTACTACACTGTTCCATATGATAGTTACATTGTGGGAACACCAGCAGTGTACTAATACAATATTCTGTGTGCTAGTTACATTGTGAAAACACCAGCAGTGTTGCTAATACAATATTCTGCTATACCTCAGGATATTCTGATCCACCGGGAGGCCTGGTCGTGGACCGGGCCGCGGAGGCGTTGACCCCCGGAATACCCTCCAGGTAGACCCTAACAATCTTTACTACACATGAGGTAAATAAAGATGTCTGTGTGTATACTCACTAAGTGTACTGTGGGTGCTGGATGAAGTGGGACACCCGGATATACTGTTCAGTACCTTCATCTACATCCATATCCAACTCTCCAGCCACCACCTGGATAAAGGGATCTCCATCAGAGGAATAATAATAATGATAATAATTATTATAATAATATTAATCATCATTCTTGTACATAAGAAAGGTGAATTACCAACAACAGTATCACCTGGAGGAGGGCAGGATTCTCACCTGGAGGAGTGCAGGGTTCTCACCTGGAGGAATGCAGGATTCTCACCGTCGAGGCAGTGAGCAGCTGTGAGGACCCAGTCAGGTGCAAGGAGAGTGCCGCCACACAGGTGGTAACTGGCGTCGTAGAAGTTACTTAACTGGACACTCACCAGCCATGGGAACTGTCCTGTACACACAGACAGTCGTAAGTTACTAAACTGGACACTGACCAATCATGGGAGCTGTCCTATACACACAGACAGTCGTAAGTTACTAAATTGGACACTGACCAATCATGGAAATTGTCCTGTACACACAGACAGTCGTAAGTTACTAAACTGGACACTGACCAATCATGGGAACTGTCCTATACACACACAAAAATAATCGACTTCACAAGGAAAAGAATAACGTCAGTATATATATATACAGAGAAATATCGCAGTCAGCAGGACTCGATACTGCTACTAAGGACGGTCAAGATTCCCCGGCAGCCACTCAAATGCCACATAAACTGGGCAGCCTGGTTCACAAGACATCTTTCCCATCCCGGATAGGAGTGGATAAGAGCGCTGCCTGGGAATCTTCACCTTCCCCAGCAGCAGGATCGAGTCCTGCTAACTGCGATATTTCTCTGTATACACCCGCTTGTCCCTGCGTGGTGCATTGATATATATATATATATATATATATATATATATATATATATATATATATATATATATATATATATATATATATATATATATATATATATATATATATATATATATATATAAACAGAGCAAATCATCTTTACCTGGCTGCGCTATATTGCTGTACGGCTTCTGGGTAACTGTAGAAAACGGAGAAGTGGTGGTTAATTTACGACTTAAAGGATCATATTACATATATAAGTATAGACACAGACACGTACAAACACGTACACGTGAGTATAACACACTTGCACAGAAGTTATGACTCAACCTTTGCAACCACAAATAGGTGAGTATACAGCCCGGTGTATCTTTCTTGACCTGGAACTGCATCTGAATTATTGTTGTATGTGTGTGTACTCACCTATTTGTGTTTGCAGGGGTCGATTCGTAGCTCCTGGCCCCGCCTCTTCGCTGGTCGTTACTAGGTCCACTCTCTCCCTGCTCCAAGAGCCTTATCGTGTGAGTGTGTACTCACCCATTTGTGGTTGCAGGGGTTGAGCTGCAGCTCCTGGCCATTACTTGTTCTTAAGTATTTAACAAACCTCTAACAATATATAGTCAATGACAATGGTCTCAAACAAGGTCTGATTATTATTATTATTATTATTATTATTATTATTATTATTATTATTATTATTATCACGGGGGAGCGCTGAACCCCTAGGAATTATACAGCGCCTGTATGGGGGAATGGAAGGCATTTAGGGTCAATTCAGGGAACTGCAGCACAGATCCCATTCCCTGGATCAAGAGCCCCTCAACAGCATCAAGGACCCTTGAGTAAGTACTGAGAACTAGCAGCAAGTGCACTTACCTGACAGTCCTTGTATAGCAGAAAGTACGTCTGCCACTTCAGCTGGATGAGTCGTGGATCAGACGTGGATCAGGAGTGGATCAGACGTGGATCAGGAGTGGATCAGACGTGGATCAGGAGTGGATCAGACGTGGATCAGGAGTGGATCAGACGTGGATCAGGAGTGGATCAGACGTGGATCAGGAGTGGATGAGTTGTGGATCAGAAGTGGATCAGGAATGGATCAGAAGTGGATGAGTCGTGGATCAGAAGTGGATCAGGAGTGGATCAGACGTGGATCAGGAGTGGATCAGACGTGGATCAGGAGTGGATCAGACGTGGATCAGGAGTGGATCAGACGTGGATCAGGAGTGGATGAGTCGTGGATCAGAAGTGGATCAAGAATGGATCAGAAGTGGATCAGGAGTGGATGAGTCGTGGATCAGAAGTGGATCAGGAATGGATCAGAAGTGGATCAGGAGTGGATGAGTCGTGGATCAGAAGTGGATCAGGAATGGATCAGAAGTGGATCAGGAGTGGATGAGTCGTGGATCAGAAGTGGATCAGGAATGGATCAGAAGTGGATCAGGAGTGGATGAGTCGTGGATCAGAAGTGGATCAGGAATGGATCAGAAGTGGATCAGGAGTGGATGAGTCGTGGATCAGAAGTGGATCAGGAATGGATCAGAAGTGGATCAGGAGTGGATGAGTCGAGGATCAGAAGTGGATCAGGAATGGATCAGAAGTGGATCAGGAGTGGATGAGTCGTGGATCAGAAGTGGATCAGGAATGGATCAGAAGTGGATCAGGAGTGGATGAGTCGTGGATCAGAAGTGGATCAGGAATGGATCAGAAGTGGATCAGGAGTGGATGAGTCGTGGATCAGGAATGGATCAGAAGTGGATCAGGAGTGGATGAGTCGTGGATCAGAAGTGGATCAGGAATGGATCAGAAGTGGATGAGTCGTGGATCAGAAGTGGATCAGGAATGGATCAGAAGTGGATCAGGAGTGGATGAGTCGTGGATCAGAAGTGGATCAGGAATGGATCAGAAGTGGATCAGGAGTGGATGAGTCGTGGATCAGGAATGGATCAGAAGTGGATGAGGAGTGGATGAGTCGTGGATCAGAAGTGGATCAGGAATGGATCAGAAGTGGATCAGGAGTGGATGAGTCGTGGATCAGAAGTGGATCAGGAATGGATCAGAAGTGGATCAGGAGTGGATGAGTCGTGGATCAGAAGTGGATCAGGAATGGATCAGAAGTGGATCAGGAGTGGATGAGTCGTGGATCAGAAGTGGATCAGGAATGGATCAGAAGTGGATCAGGAGTGGATGAGTCGTGGATCAGAAGTGGATCAGGAATGGATCAGAAGTGGATCAGGAGTGGATGAGTCGTGGATCAGAAGTGGATCAGGAATGGATCAGAAGTGGATCAGGAGTGGATGAGTCGTGGATCAGAAGTGGATCAGGAATGGATCAGAAGTGGATCAGGAGTGGATGAGTCGTGGATCAGAAGTGGATCAGGAATGGATCAGAAGTGGATCAGGAGTGGATGAGTCGTGGATCAGAAGTGGATCAGGAATGGATCAGAAGTGGATCAGGAGTGGATGAGTCGTGGATCAGAAGTGGATCAGGAATGGATCAGAAGTGGATCAGGAGTGGATGAGTCGTGGATCAGAAGTGGATCAGGAATGGATCAGAAGTGGATGAGTCGTGGATCAGAAGTGGATCAGGAATGGATCAGAAGTGGATCAGGAGTGGATGAGTCGTGGATCAGAAGTGGATCAGGAATGGATCAGAAGTGGATCAGGAGTGGATGAGTCGTGGATCAGAAGTGGATCAGGAATGGATCAGAAGTGGATCAGGAGTGGATGAGTCGTGGATCAGAAGTGGATCAGGAATGGATCAGAAGTGGATCAGGAGTGGATGAGTCGTGGATCAGAAGTGGATCAGGAATGGATCAGAAGTGGATAAGGAGTGGATGAGTCGTGGATCAGAAGTGGATCAGGAATGGATCAGAAGTGGATCAGGAGTGGATGAGTCGTGGATCAGAAGTGGATCAGGAATGGATCAGAAGTGGATCAGGAGTGGATGAGTCGTGGATCAGAAGTGGATCAGGAATGGATCAGGAGTGGATGAGTCGTGGATCAGAAGTGGATCAAGAATGGATCAGGAGTGGATGAGTCGTGGATCAGAAGTGGATCAGGAATGGATCAGAAGTGGATGAGTCGTGGATCAGAAGTGGATCAGGAATGGATCAGAAGTGGATCAGGAGTGGATGAGTCGTGGATCAGAAGTGGATCAGGAATGGATCAGAAGTGGATCAGGAGTGGATGAGTCGTGGATCAGGAATGGATCAGAAGTGGATGAGGAGTGGATGAGTCGTGGATCAGAAGTGGATCAGGAATGGATCAGAAGTGGATCAGGAGTGGATGAGGAGTGGATCAGAAGTGGATCAGGAATGGATCAGAAGTGGATCAGGAGTGGATGAGTCGTGGATCAGAAGTGGATCAGGAATGGATCAGAAGTGGATCAGGAGTGGATGAGTCGTGGATCAGAAGTGGATCAGGAATGGATCAGAAGTGGATCAGGAGTGGATGAGTCGTGGATCAGAAGTGGATCAGGAATGGATCAGAAGTGGATCAGGAGTGGATGAGTCGTGGATCAGAAGTGGATCAGGAATGGATCAGAAGTGGATCAGGAGTGGATGAGTCGTGGATCAGAAGTGGATCAGAAGTGGATCAGGAGTGGATGAGTCGTGGATCAGAAGTGGATCAGGAATGGATCAGAAGTGGATCAGGAGTGGATGAGTCGTGGATCAGAAGTGGATCAGGAATGGATCAGAAGTGGATCAGGAGTGGATGAGTCGTGGATCAGAAGTGGATCAGGAATGGATCAGAAGTGGATCAGGAGTGGATGAGTCGTGGATCAGAAGTGGATCAGGAATGGATCAGAAGTGGATGAGTCGTGGATCAGAAGTGGATCAGGAATGGATCAGAAGTGGATCAGGAGTGGATGAGTCGTGGATCAGAAGTGGATCAGGAATGGATCAGAAGTGGATCAGGAGTGGATGAGTCGTGGATCAGAAGTGGATCAGGAATGGATCAGAAGTGGATCAGGAGTGGATGAGTCGTGGATCAGAAGTGGATCAGGAATGGATCAGAAGTGGATCAGGAGTGGATGAGTCGTGGATCAGAAGTGGATCAGGAATGGATCAGAAGTGGATCAGGAGTGGATGAGTCGTGGATCAGAAGTGGATCAGGAATGGATCAGAAGTGGATCAGGAGTGGATGAGTCGTGGATCAGAAGTGGATCAGGAATGGATCAGAAGTGGATCAGGAGTGGATGAGTCGTGGATCAGAAGTGGATCAGGAATGGATCAGAAGTGGATCAGGAGTGGATGAGTCGTGGATCAGAAGTGGATCAGGAATGGATCAGAAGTGGATCAGGAGTGGATGAGTCGTGGATCAGAAGTGGATCAGGAATGGATCAGAAGTGGATCAGGAGTGGATGAGTCGTGGATCAGAAGTGGATCAGGAATGGATCAGGAGTGGATGAGTCGTGGATCAGAAGTGGATCAGGAATGGATCAGAAGTGGATGAGTCGTGGATCAGAAGTGGATCAGGAATGGATTAGAAGTGGATCAGGAGTGGATGAGTCGTGGATCAGAAGTGGATCAGGAATGGATCAGAAGTGGATCAGGAGTGGATGAGTCGTGGATCAGAAGTGGATCAGGAATGGATCAGAAGTGGATCAGGAGTGGATGAGTCGTGGATCAGAAGTGGATCAGGAGTGGATGAGTCGTGGATCAGAAGTGGATCAGGAGTGGATGAGTCGTGGATCAGAAGTGGATCAGGAATGGATCAGAAGTGGATCAGGAGTGGATGAGTCGTGGATCAGAAGTGGATCAGGAATGGATCAGAAGTGGATCAGGAGTGGATGAGTCGTGGATCAGAAGTGGATCAGGAATGGATCAGGAGTGGATGAGTCGTGGATCAGAAGTGGATCAGGAGTGGATGAGTCGTGGATCAGAAGTGGATCAGGAATGGATCAGAAGTGGATCAGGAGTGGATGAGTCGTGGATCAGAAGTGGATCAGGAATGGATCAGAAGTGGATCAGGAGTGGATGAGTCGTGGATCAGAAGTGGATCAGGAATGGATCAGAAGTGGATCAGGAGTGGATGAGTCGTGGATCAGAAGTGGATCAGGAATGGATCAGAAGTGGATCAGGAGTGGATGAGTCGTGGATCAGAAGTGGATCAGGAATGGATCAGGAGTGGATGAGTCGTGGATCAGAAGTGGATCAGGAATGGATCAGAAGTGGATGAGTCGTGGATCAGAAGTGGATCAGGAATGGATTAGAAGTGGATCAGGAGTGGATGAGTCGTGGATCAGAAGTGGATCAGGAATGGATCAGAAGTGGATCAGGAGTGGATGAGTCGTGGATCAGAAGTGGATCAGGAATGGATCAGAAGTGGATCAGGAGTGGATGAGTCGTGGATCAGAAGTGGATCAGGAGTGGATGAGTCGTGGATCAGAAGTGGATCAGGAGTGGATGAGTCGTGGATCAGAAGTGGATCAGGAATGGATCAGAAGTGGATCAGGAGTGGATGAGTCGTGGATCAGAAGTGGATCAGGAATGGATCAGAAGTGGATCAGGAGTGGATGAGTCGTGGATCAGAAGTGGATCAGGAATGGATCAGGAGTGGATGAGTCGTGGATCAGAAGTGGATCAGGAATGGATCAGAAGTGGATCAGGAGTGGATCAGAAGTGGATCAGGAATGGATTGGAAGTGGATCAGGAGTGGATGAGTCGTGGATCAGAAGTGGATCAGGAATGGATCAGAAGTGGATCAGGAGTGGATGAGTCGTGGATCAGAAGTGGATCAGGAATGGATCAGAAGTGGATCAGGAGTGGATGAGTCGTGGATCAGAAGTGGATCAGGAATGGATCAGAAGTGGATCAGGAGTGGATGAGTCGTGGATCAGAAGTGGATCATGAATGGATCAGAAGTGGATCAGGAGTGGATGAGTCGTGGATCAGAAGTGGATCAGGAATGGATCAGAAGTGGATCAGGAGTGGATGAGTCGTGGATCAGAAGTGGATCAGGAATGGATCAGGAGTGGATGAGTCGTGGATCAGAAGTGGATCAGGAATGGATCAGAAGTGGATGAGTCGTGGATCAGAAGTGGATCAGGAATGGATTAGAAGTGGATCAGGAGTGGATGAGTCGTGGATCAGAAGTGGATCAGGAATGGATCAGAAGTGGATCAGGAGTGGATGAGTCGTGGATCAGAAGTGGATCAGGAATGGATCAGAAGTGGATCAGGAGTGGATGAGTCGTGGATCAGAAGTGGATCAGGAATGGATCAGAAGTGGATCAGGAGTGGATGAGTCGTGGATCAGAAGTGGATCAGGAATGGATCAGAAGTGGATCAGGAGTGGATGAGTCGTGGATCAGAAGTGGATCAGGAATGGATCAGAAGTGGATCAGGAGTGGATGAGTCGTGGATCAGAAGTGGATCAGGAATGGATCAGGAGTGGATGAGTCGTGGATCAGAAGTGGATCAGGAATGGATCAGAAGTGGATGAGTCGTGGATCAGAAGTGGATCAGGAATGGATTAGAAGTGGATCAGGAGTGGATGAGTCGTGGATCAGAAGTGGATCAGGAATGGATCAGAAGTGGATCAGGAGTGGATGAGTCGTGGATCAGAAGTGGATCAGGAATGGATCAGAAGTGGATCAGAAGTGGATGAGTCGTGGATCAGAAGTGGATCAGGAATGGATCAGAAGTGGATCAGGAGTGGATGAGTCGTGGATCAGAAGTGGATCAGGAATGGATCAGAAGTGGATCAGGAATGGATCAGAAGTGGATCAGGAATGGATCAGAAGTGGATCAGGAATGGATCAGAAGTGGATCAGGAATGGATCAGAAGTGGATCAGGAATGGATCAGAAGTGGATCAGGAGTGGATGAGAGTAGAAAAACAAAGATTAATCAAAGAACAGATTAAACAAGATTTTACATTTTATGTAAGCAGTAAATGCGTAAGTCATCTATAAACTTGTAAACCAGTAAAGTGTAAATAAATTTACAAATTTACTAATGCAGGTTCACCAAGCTACGCTTTGTACCTTTCCTGTTCTCGGGTGATGAATGGGACACCTGTGCAGCAGGTGTTTGAGGTAATGTCCCTCAGCCTGGAATCAATGTCTTCAGTCCATCACCCCTCAAGGAAGGCTCCTTGACGCTGGTGAGGGGCTCTTGATCTAGGGAATTGGATCTGTGCTCCAGTTCCCTGAATTAAGCCTGAATGCCTTCCATCCCCCCATAGGCACTGTATAATCCTACGGGTTTAGTGCTTCCCCCTTGATTATAATAATAATAATAATTCAGTCCATCAGTCATAATGGACTGAAGATATTGATTCCAGACTGAGGGACTGATTACCTCAAACTCCTCTTTTTGAACTGTTCTTCTTTGTATTGGACTGATGATGCCACTGGCTGGCGAAACGTTTCCTCAATAAAGATTCCCAAATATTGCATAACTGTTTTATTCTTCAACTTGTCAGTTGTATAAATCGTTTATCACATATGTTCTCGCATTACTGAGGTAGAGGGGGCTGGGGTTTAAAGATTCTGGGATTACCTTTCATGGATCGCGCAGAGACTGAAACAAATCTAATCTTTAATTAAAGTAACTCTTTGGAAAAAAAAATGTCAGAATCTCAACATTTCTTATTAAAAATCTTTGATACTTACGTAGCGATGGGGGTGACCTGACGAGGCGTTGAGAGCTGTTGGATAAGAAATGACAAGGTCCCAGGAGATATAACACCACCTGGCTTAGCTGGGCGATAGCCAGCTGGTTGGCTGTTATTGCCATCTGGAGATCTTCCTTGTTGGGGAACTTGTCAGAGAACCCCTGAGTATGTTTGTCAAGTTCATTGTGTGTGGGCCACACTCTGTTGTTGTTGGCGTTGTGTCGAAGCTGATCTGTAGGCTCCACAGACGCCCGTGGAAACCTGAGTGACACCAGCAGGCTGGGGATGAGGAACTGGTCCTTCAGGAGGTGATGACTGAGGAAGTGCTGCTGCAGGAGCAGAGGGTGAAGAAGGGCCATAGTTGTGGTGGAAGTAGTGAGAGTGAACGTGTGCTGTAGTGCTGAATGAGAGGACTGCTAGTACACAAGCACGGGAGTGACCCCCAGCTAACTGATATGTCATGATGAAATACTCCACTACCAGGGCTTTCCCCTGGTTGATAAGACACATTTGCAATAGTTGGGTAACATTATTCCGAAACGTTTCACCTACACAGGTTTCTTCAGTCGCGTACAGTGGAGGCAATAGAAGCAGTAGAGATGTAGAGACGACATAATCAGTCCATCACCCTTGAGGACGTAATTTTGAGGTGGTCAGTCCTTCAGCCTGGAGAAGAGTTCTGCTTCATATTCTGGAATCATGTGAAGCCGAAGCAACAGTATGGTGACTTACATAGTGTCGAAGATGATGATCGGATAATCTTGACGGCAGGAGAGACGGGGCCCACCAGCAGAAGTAAGAAACGTAATCAGAGAGAGGGCAGCTCCTTCTCAAATTCATCCCTTCTCACTTGTAAATAGTAGTCAGCAAGAAAAGTTATCGAAGATGTTCTCTGTACCAGGATACCGTTGTAGCCAGCTGGCCCAGTGGCTAGAGCTTCGGTCTGGAGTTCTGTGACTCTGATTGCGGGTTCTAACCCCGCCCATGGTACGGTTTATACCCTTGTGTTGCATCCCCCTGGTGGTGAAATACCCAATCTGGGGAATCCCTCATCACTCGTGATAAATACAAAAGAAATGAAAAAAAATTGTTGACTAAGCCATAAATTTTATAAGCTTAACGAGAAATGCAAATTATGGATAAGGTAACATAAGAACTGGGTGTGTGTTGGTCTCTGTGTGATCCAAGGAAGGTATCCCTGTATCCCATAACTCCAGCTGTCTACCCCAGCGATCCCTACATGGCCTTGCAAGACCCTATGTCTAGCTTTTATACAGTGTAATATGGACTAGGCTTCCTCTTCATGGTACTCTGCCTTGACAAAAAACTGAAAGATTGACTACAAATCACCCAGAACAAAATGGTAAGATTAATCCTGGACCTGGATCCAGGAGAGCATGTAGGCCAGGATGGTAAGATTAATCCTGGACCTGGATCCAGGAGAGCATGTAGGCCAGGATGGTAAGATTAATCCTGGACCTGGATCCAGGAGAGCATGTAGGCCAGGATGGTAAGATTCATCCTGGACCTGGATCCAGGAGAGCATGTAGGCCAGGATGGTAAGATTCATTCTAGACATGGATCCAGGAGAGCATGTAGGCCAGGATGGTAAGATTCATTCTGGACCTGGATCCAGGAGAGCATGTAGGCCAGGATGATAAGATTCATCCAGGACCTGGATCCAGGAGAGCGTGTAGGCCAGGATGGTAAGATTCATCCTGGACCTGGATCCAGGAGAGCATGTAGGCCAGGATGGTAAGATTTATCCTGGACCTGGATCCAGGAGAACATGTAGGTCAGTATGGTAAGATTAATCCTGGACCTGGATCCAGGAGAGCATGTAGGCCAGGATGGTAAGATTAATCCTGGACCTGGATCCAGGAGAGCATGTAGGTCAGTATGGTAAGATTAATCCTGGACCTGGATCCAGGAGAGCATGTAGGCCAGGATGATAAGATTCATCCTGGACCTGGATCCAGGAGAGCATGTAGGTCAGTATGGTAAGATTAATCCTGGACCTGGATCCAGGAGAGCATGTAGGTCAGTATGGTAAGATTAATCCTGGACCTGGATCCAGGAGAGCATGTAGGTCAGTATGGTAAGATTAATCCTGGACCTGGATCCAGGAGAGCATGTAGGTCAGTATGGTAAGATTAATCCTGGACCTGGATCCAGGAGAACATGTAGGTCAGTATGGTAAGATTAATCCTGGACCTGGATCCAGGAGAGCATGTAGGCCAGGATGGTAAGATTAATCCTGGACCTGGATCCAGGAGAGCATGTAGGTCAGTATGGTAAGATTAATCCTGGACCTGGATCCAGGAGAGCATGTAGGCCAGGATGATAAGATTCATCATGGACCTGGATCCAGGTGAGCATGTAGGTCAGTATGGTAAGATTAATCCTGGACCTGGATCCAGGAGAGCATGTAGGTCAGTATGGTAAGATTAATCCTGGACCTGGATCCAGGAGAGCATGTAGGCCAGGATGGTAAGATTCATCCTGGACCTGGATCCAGGAGAGCATGTAGGTCAGTATGGTAAGATTAATCCTGGACCTGGATCCAGGAGAGCATGTAGGCCAGGATGGTAAGATTCATCCTGGACCTGGATCCAGGAGAGCATGTAGGCCAGGATGGTAAGATTCATCCTGGACCTGGATCCAGGAGAGCATGTAGGCCAGGATGGTAAGATTCATCCTGGACCTGGATCCAGGAGAGCATGTAGGTCAGTATGGTAAGATTCATCCTGGACCTGGATCCAGGAGAGCATGTAGGCCAGGATGATAAGATTCATCCTGGACCTGGATCCAGGAGAGCATGTACGCCAGGATGGTAAGATTCATTCTGGACCTGGATCCAGGAGAACATGTAGACCAGGATGGTAAGATTCATCCTGGACCTGGATCCAGGAGAGCGTGTAGGCCAGGATGGTAAGATTCATCCTGGACCTGGATCCAGGAGAGCATGTAGGTCAGTATGGTAAGATTCATCCTGGACCTGGATCCAGGAGAGCGTGTAGGCCAGGATGGTAAGATTCATCCTGGACCTGGATCCAGGAGAGCATGTAGGTCAGTATGGTAAGATTAATCCTGGACCTGGATCCAGGAGAGCATGTAGGCCAGGATGGTAAGATTCATTCTGGACCTGGATCCAGGAGAACATGTAGGCCAGGATGGTAAGATTCATCCTGGACCTGGATCCAGGAGAGCATGTAGGCCAGGATGGTAAGATTCATTCTGGACCTGGATCCAGGAGAACATGTAGACCAGGATGATAAGATTCATCCTGGACCTGGATCCAGGAGAGCGTGTAGGCCAGGATGGTAAGATTCATCCTGGACCTGGATCCAGGAGAGCATGTAGGCCAGAATGGTAAGATTCATTCTGGACCTGGATCCAGGAGAACATGTAGGCCAGGATGGTAAGATTCATCCTGGACCTGGATCCAGGAGAGCATGTAGGCCAGGATGGTAAGATTCATCCTGGACCTGGATCCATGAGAACATGTAGGCCAGGATGGTAAGATTCATCCTGGACCTGGATCCAGGAGACCATGTAGGTCAGGATGGTAAGATTCATCCTGGACCTGGATCCAGGAGAGCATGTAGGCCAGGATGGTAAGATTTATCCTGGACCTGGATCCAGGAGAGCATGTAGGTCAGGATGGTAAGATTCATCCTGGACCTGAATCCATGAGAACATGTAGGCCAGGATGGTAAGATTCATCCTGGACCTGGATCCAGGAGACCATGTAGGCCAGGATGGTAAGATTCATCCTGGACCTGGATCCAGGAGAGCATGTAGGCCAGGATGGTAAGATTTATCCTGGACCTGGATCCAGGAGACCATGTAGGTCAGGATGGTAAGATTCATCCTGGACCTGGATCCAGGAGACCATGTAGGTCAGGATGGTAAGATTCATCCTGGACCTGGATCCAGAAGAACATGTAGGCCAGGATGGTAAGATTCATCGTGGACCTGGATCCAGAAGAACATGTAGGCCAGGATGGTAAGATTCATCGTGGACCTGGATCCAGAAGAACATGTAGGCCAGGATGGTAAGATTCATCGTGGACCTGGATCCAGAAGAACATGTAGGCCAGGATGGTAAGATTCATCCTGGACCTGGATCCAGGAGAACATGTAGGCCAGGATGGTAAGATTCATCGTGGACCTGGATCCAGAAGAACATGTAGGCCAGGATTGTAAGATTCATCCTGGACCTGGATCCAGGAGAACATGTAGGCCAGGATGGTAAGATTCATCCTGGACCTGGATCCAGGAGAACATGTAGGCCAGGATGGTAAGATTCATCCTCGACCTGGATCCAGGAGAGCATGTAGGCCAGGATGGTAAGATTCATCCTGGACCTGGATCCAGGAGAGCATGTAGGCCAGGATGGTAAGATTTATCCTGGACCTGGATCCAGGAGAACATGTAGGTCAGGATGGTAAGATTCATCCTGGACCTGGATCCAGGAGAGCATGTAGGCCAGGATGGTAAGATTTATCCTGGACCTGGATCCAGGAGAACATGTAGGTCAGGATGGTAAGATTCATCCTGGACCTGGATCCAGGAGAGCATGTAGGCCAGGATGGTAAGATTCATCCTGGACCTGGATCCAGGAGAGCATGTAGGCCAGGATGGTAAGATTCATCCTGGACCTGGATCCAGGAGGAGAACATGTAGGCCAGGATGGTAAGATTCATCCTGGACCTGGATCCAGGAGAGCATGTAGGCCAGGATGGTAAGATTCATCCTGGACCTGGATCCATGAGAACATGTAGGTCAGGATGGTAAGATTCATCCTGGACCTGGATCCAGGAGAACATGTAGGCCAGGATGGTAAGATTCATCCTGGACCTGGATCCAGGAGAGCATGTAGGCCAGGATGGTAAGATTCATCCTGAACCTGGATCCAGGAGAGCATGTAGGTCAGGATGGTAAGATTCGTCCTGGACCTGGATCCAGGAGAGCAGGTAGGCCAGGATGGTAAGATTTATCCTGGACCTGGATCCAGGAGAGCATGTAGGTCAGGATGGTAAGATTCATCCTGGACCTGGATCCAGGAGACCATGTAGGTCAGGATGGTAAGATTCATCCTGGACCTGGATCCAGAAGAACATGTAGGCCAGGATGGTAAGATTCATCCTGGACCTGGATCCAGGAGAACATGTAGGCCAGGATGGTAAGATCCATCCTGGACCTGGATCCAGGAGAACATGTAGGCCGGATGGTAAGATTCATCCTGGACCTGGATCCAGAAGAACATGTAGGCCAGGATGGTAAGATTCATCGTGGACCTGGATCCAGGAGAACATGTAGGCCAGGATGGTAAGATTCATCGTGGACCTGGATCCAGGAGAACATGTAGGCCAGGATGGTAAGATTCATCCTGGACCTGGATCCAGGAGAACATGTAGGCCAGGATGGTAAGATTCATCGTGGACCTGGATCCAGGAGAACATGTAGGCCAGGATGGTAAGATTCATCCTGGACCTGGATCCAGGAGAACATGTAGGCCAGGATGGTAAGATTCATCGTGGACCTGGATCCAGGAGAACATGTAGGCCAGGATGGTAAGATTCATCCTGGACCTGGATCCAGGAGAACATGTAGGCCAGGATGGTAAGATTCATCGTGGACCTGGATCCAGGAGAACATGTAGGCCAGGATGGTAAGATTCATCCTGGACCTGGATCCAGGAGAACATGTAGGCCAGGATGGTAAGATTCATCCTGGACCTGGATCCAGGAGAACATGTAGGCCAGGATGGTAAGATTCAGCCTGGACCTGGATCCAGGAGAACATGTAGGCCAGGATGGTAAGATTCATCGTGGACCTGGATCCAGAAGAACATGTAGGCCAGGATGGTAAGATTCATCCTGGACCTGGATCCAGGAGAACATGTAGGCCAGGATGGTAAGATTCATCCTGGACCTGGATCCAGGAGAACATGTAGGCCAGGATGGTAAGATTCATCCTCGACCTGGATCCAGGAGAGCATGTAGGCCAGGATGGTAAGATTCATCCTGGACCTGGATCCAGGAGAGCATGTAGGCCAGGATGGTAAGATTTATCCTGGACCTGGATCCAGGAGAACATGTAGGTCAGGATGGTAAGATTCATCCTGGACCTGGATCCAGGAGAGCATGTAGGCCAGGATGGTAAGATTTATCCTGGACCTGGATCCAGGAGAGCATGTAGGTCAGGATGGTAAGATTCATCCTGGACCTGGATCCAGGAGAGCATGTAGGCCAGGATGGTAAGATTTATCCTGGACCTGGATCCAGGAGAACATGTAGGCCAGGATGGTAAGATTCATCCTGGACCTATATCCAGGAGAACATGTAGGTCAGGATGGTAAGATTCATCCTGAACCTGGATCCAGGAGAGCATGTAGGCCAGGATGGTAAGATTTATCCTGGACCTGGATCCAGGAGAACATGTAGGTCAGGATGGTAAGATTCATCCTGGACCTGGATCCATGAGAGCATGTAGGTCAGGATGGTAAGATTCATCCTGGACCTGGATCCAGGAGAACATGTAGGTCAGGATGGTAAGATTCATCCTGGACCTGGATCCAGGAGAACATGTAGGCCAGGATGGTAAGATTTATCCTGGACCTGGATCCAGGAGAACATGTAGGCCAGGATGGTAAGATTCATCGTGGACCTGGATCCAGGAGAACATGTAGCCCAGGATGGTAAGATTCATCCTGGACCTGGATCCAGGAGAGCATGTAGGTCAGGATGGTAAGATTCATCCTGGACCTGGATCCAGGAGAACATGTAGGCCAGGATGGTAAGATTCATCCTGGACCTGGATCCAGGAGAACATGTAGGCCAGGATGGTAAGATTCATCCTGGACCAGGATCCAGAAGAACATGTAGGCCAGGATGGTAAGATTCATCCTGGACCTGGATCCAGGAGAACATGTAGGCCAAGACGGTAAGATTCATCCTGGACCTGGATCCAGAAGAACATGTAGGCCAGGATGGTAAGATTCATCCTGGACCTGGATCCAGGAGAACATGTAGGCCAAGACGGTAAGATTCATCCTGGACCTGGATCCAGAAGAACATGTAGGCCAGGATGGTAAGATTCATCCTGGACCTGGATCCAGGAGAGCATGTAGGCCAGGATGGTAAGATTCAGCCTGGACCTGGATCCTGAAGAACATGTAGGCCAGGATGGTAAGATTCATCCTGGACCTGGATCCAGGAGAGCATGTAGGCCAGGATGGTAAGATTCATCCTGGACCTTGATCCAGAAGAACATGTAGGCCAGGATGGTAAGATTCATCCTGGACCTGGATCCAGAAGAACATGTAGGCCAGGATGGTAAGATTCATCCTGGACCTGGATCCAGAAGAACATGTAGGCCAGGATGGTAAGATTCATCCTGGACCTGGATCCAGGAGAACATGTAGGCCAGGATGGTAAGATTCATCCAGGGCCTGGATCCAGGAGAGCATGTAGGCCAGGATGGTAAGATTCATCCTGGACCTTGATCCAGAAGAACATGTAGGCCAGGATGGTAAGATTCATCCTGGACCTGGATCCAGAAGAACATGTAGGCCAGGATGGTAAGATTCATCCTGGACCTGGATCCAGAAGAACATGTAGGCCAGGATAGTAAGATTCATCCTGGACCTGGATCCAGAAGAACATGTAGGCCAGGATGGTAAGATTCATCCTGGACCTGGATCCAGGAGAACATGTAGGCCAGGATGGTAAGATTCATCCTGGACCTGGATCCAGGAGAGCATGTAGGCCAGGATGGTAAGATTCATCCTGGACCTTGATCCAGAAGAACATGTAGGCCAGGATGGTAAGATTCATCCTGGACCTGGATCCAGAAGAACATGTAGGCCAGGATGGTAAGATTCATCCTGGACCAGGATCCAGAAGAACATGTAGGCCAGGATGGTAAGATCCATCCTGGACCTGGATCCAAGAGAACATGTAGGCCAGGATGGTAAGATTCATCCTGGACCTGGATCCAGAAGAACATGTAGGCCAGGATGGTAAGATTCATCCTGGACCTTGATCCAGAAGAACATGTAGGCCAGGATGGTAAGATTCATCCTGGACCTGGATCCAGAAGAACATGTAGGCCAGGATGGTAAGATTCATCCTGGACCTGGATCCAGAAGAACATGTAGGCCAGGATGGTAAGATCCATCCTGGACCTGGATCCAGAAGAACATGTAGACCAGGATGGTAAGATCCATCCTGGACCTGGATCCAGGAGAGCATGTAGGCCAGGATGGTAAGATTCATCCTGGACCTGGATCCAGAAGAACATGTAGGCCAGGATGGTAAGATTCATCCTGGACCTTGATCCAGAAGAACATGTAGGCCAGGATGGTAAGATTCATCCTGGACCTGGATCCAGAAGAACATGTAGGCCAGGATGGTAAGATTCATCCTGGACCTGGATCCAGAAGAACATGTAGGCCAGGATGGTAAGATCCATCCTGGACCTGGATCCAGAAGAACATGTAGACCAGGATGGTAAGATCCATCCTGGACCTGGATCCAGGAGAGCATGTAGGCCAGGATGGTAAGATCCATCCTGGACCTGGATCCAGAAGAACATGTAGGCCAGGATGGTAAGATTCATCCTGGACCTGGATCCAGAAGAACATGTAGGCCAGGATGGTAAGATCCATCCTGGACCTGGATCCAGAAGAACATGTAGACCAGGATGGTAAGATCCATCCTGGACCTGGATCCAGGAGAGCATGTAGGCCAGGATGGTAAGATCCATCCTGGACCTGGATCCAGAAGAACATGTAGGCCAGGATGGTAAGATTCATCCTGGACCTGGATCCAGAAGAACATGTAGGCCAGGATAGTAAGATTCATCCTGGACCTGGATCCAGAAGAACATGTAGGCCAGGATGGTAAGATTCATCCTGGACCTGGATCCAGGAGAACATGTAGGCCAGGATGGTAAGATTCATCCTGGACCTGGATCCAGGAGAGCATGTAGGCCAGGATGGTAAGATTCATCCTGGACCTTGATCCAGAAGAACATGTAGGCCAGGATGGTAAGATTCATCCTGGACCTGGATCCAGAAGAACATGTAGGCCAGGATGGTAAGATTCATCCTGGACCAGGATCCAGAAGAACATGTAGGCCAGGATGGTAAGATCCATCCTGGACCTGGATCCAAGAGAACATGTAGGCCAGGATGGTAAGATTCATCCTGGACCTGGATCCAGAAGAACATGTAGGCCAGGATGGTAAGATTCATCCTGGACCTTGATCCAGAAGAACATGTAGGCCAGGATGGTAAGATTCATCCTGGACCTGGATCCAGAAGAACATGTAGGCCAGGATGGTAAGATTCATCCTGGACCTGGATCCAGAAGAACATGTAGGCCAGGATGGTAAGATCCATCCTGGACCTGGATCCAGAAGAACATGTAGACCAGGATGGTAAGATCCATCCTGGACCTGGATCCAGGAGAGCATGTAGGCCAGGATGGTAAGATTCATCCTGGACCTGGATCCAGAAGAACATGTAGGCCAGGATGGTAAGATTCATCCTGGACCTTGATCCAGAAGAACATGTAGGCCAGGATGGTAAGATTCATCCTGGACCTGGATCCAGAAGAACATGTAGGCCAGGATGGTAAGATTCATCCTGGACCTGGATCCAGAAGAACATGTAGGCCAGGATGGTAAGATCCATCCTGGACCTGGATCCAGAAGAACATGTAGACCAGGATGGTAAGATCCATCCTGGACCTGGATCCAGGAGAGCATGTAGGCCAGGATGGTAAGATCCATCCTGGACCTGGATCCAGAAGAACATGTAGGCCAGGATGGTAAGATCCATCCTGGACCTGGATCCAGAAGAACATGTAGGCCAGGATGGTAAGATCCATCCTGGACCTGGATCCAGAAGAACATGTAGGCCAGGATGGTAAGATCCATCCTGGACCTGGATCCAGAAGAACATGTAGACCAGGATGGTAAGATCCATCCTGGACCTGGATCCAGGAGAGCATGTAGGCCAGGATGGTAAGATTCATCCTGGACCTGGATCCAGAAGAACATGTAGGCCAGGATGGTAAGATTCATCCTGGACCAGGATCCAGAAGAACATGTAGGCCAGGATGGTAAGATCCATCCTGGACCTGGATCCAAGAGAACATGTAGGCCAGGATGGTAAGATTCATCCTGGACCTGGATCCAGAAGAACATGTAGGCCAGGATGGTAAGATTCATCCTGGACCTTGATCCAGAAGAACATGTAGGCCAGGATGGTAAGATTCATCCTGGACCTGGATCCAGAAGAACATGTAGGCCAGGATGGTAAGATTCATCCTGGACCTGGATCCAGAAGAACATGTAGGCCAGGATGGTAAGATCCATCCTGGACCTGGATCCAGAAGAACATGTAGACCAGGATGGTAAGATCCATCCTGGACCTGGATCCAGGAGAGCATGTAGGCCAGGATGGTAAGATTCATCCTGGACCTGGATCCAGAAGAACATGTAGGCCAGGATGGTAAGATTCATCCTGGACCTTGATCCAGAAGAACATGTAGGCCAGGATGGTAAGATTCATCCTGGACCTGGATCCAGAAGAACATGTAGGCCAGGATGGTAAGATTCATCCTGGACCTGGATCCAGAAGAACATGTAGGCCAGGATGGTAAGATCCATCCTGGACCTGGATCCAGAAGAACATGTAGACCAGGATGGTAAGATCCATCCTGGACCTGGATCCAGGAGAGCATGTAGGCCAGGATGGTAAGATCCATCCTGGACCTGGATCCAGAAGAACATGTAGGCCAGGATGGTAAGATCCATCCTGGACCTGGATCCAGAAGAACATGTAGACCAGGATGGTAAGATTCATCCTGGACCTGGATCCAGAAGAACATGTAGGCCAGGATGGTAAGATTCATCCTGGACCTGGATCCAGAAGAACATGTAGGCCAGGATGGTAAGATTCATCCTGGACCTGGATCCAGGAGAGCATGTAGGCCAGGATGGTAAGATTCATCCTGGACCTGGATCCAGAAGAACATGTAGGCCAGGATGGTAAGATTCATCCTGGACCTGGATCCAGGAGAGCATGTAGGCCAGGATGGTAAGATTCATCCTGGACCTGGATCCAGAAGAACATGTAGGCCAGGATGAATTACAACAATTGGATATGTTGAATGTTGAAGACAGAGTAAAACAGAAGTTAAATCAAGTTTATAAAATTGGTCACAAACAGTGTCCAGAATATCTTGCTACTAATTTTGTCAAGGTTGGGAACCAAAACAATCATAGTACTAGGGGGAGAGAACAATCATAGTACTAGGGGGAGAGAACAATCATAGTACTAGGGGGAGAGAACAATCATAGTACTAGGGGGAGAGAACAATCATAGTACTAGGGGGAGAGAACAATCATAGTACTAGGGGGAGAGAACAATCATAGTACTAGGGGGAGAGAACAATCATAGTACTAGGGGGAGAGAACAATCATAGTACTAGGGGGAGAGAACAATCATAGTACTAGGGGGAGAGAACAATCATAGTACTAGGGGGAGAGAACAATCATAGTACTAGGGGGAGAGAACAATCATAGTACTAGGGGGAGAGAACAATCATAGTACTAGGGGGAGAGAACAATCATAGTACTAGGGGGAGAGAACAATCATAGTACTAGGGGGAGAGAACAATCATAGTACTAGGGGGAGAGAACAATCATAGTACTAGGGGGAGAGAACAATCATAGTACTAGGGGAGAGAACAATCACAGTACTAGGGGGAGAGAACAATCATAGTACTAGGGGGAGAGAACAATCATAGTACTAGGGGGAGAGAACAATCATAGTACTAGGGGGTGAGAGTACAACTTTGGTACAATAATCTCCCCTCATGTAGAGTACTAATGGTACAATAATCTCCCCTCATGTAGAGTACTAATGGTACAATAATCTCCCCTCATGTAGAGTACTAGTGGTACAATAATCTCCCCTCATGTAGAGTACTAGTGGTACAATAATCTCCCCTCATGTAGAGTACTAGTGGTACAATAATCTTCCCTCATGTAGAGTACTAGTGGTACAATAATCTCCCCTCATGTAGAGTACTAGTGGTACAATAATCTCCCCTCATGTAGAGTACTAGTGGTACAATAATCTTCCCTCATGTAGAGTACTAGTGGTACAATAATCTCCCCTCATGTAGAGTACTAGTGGTACAATAATCTTCCCTCATGTAGAGTACTAGTGGTACAATAATCTCCCCTCATGTAGAGTACTAGTGGTACAATAATCTCCCCTCATGTAGAGTACTAGTGGTACAATAATCTTCCCTCATGTAGAGTACTAGTGGTACAATAATCTCCCCTCATGTAGAGTACTAGTGGTACAATAATCTCCCCTCATGTAGAGTACTAGTGGTACAATAATCTTCCCTCATGTAGAGTACTAGTGGTACAATAATCTCCCCTCATGTAGAGTACTAGTGGTACAATAATCTCCCCTCATGTAGAGTACTAGTGGTACAATAATCTCCCCTCATGTAGAGTACTAGTGGTACAATAATCTTCCCTCATGTAGAGTACTAGTGGTACAATAATCTTCCCTCATGTAGAGTACTAGTGGTACAATAATCTTCCCTCATGTAGAGTACTAGTGGTACAATAATCTTCCCTCATGTAGAGTACTAGTGGTACAATAATCTTCCCTCATGTAGAGTACTAGTGGTACAATAATCTCCCCTCATGTAGAGTACTAGTGGTACAATAATCTTCCCTCATGTAGAGTACTAGTGGTACAATAATCTTCCCTCA
Source organism: Cherax quadricarinatus (assembly GCF_038502225.1). NCBI lineage: Eukaryota > Metazoa > Arthropoda > Malacostraca > Decapoda > Parastacidae > Cherax > Cherax quadricarinatus. Next base: position 3,470,178 of record NC_091387.1, read on the forward strand.
TGTAGAGTACTAGTGGTACAATAATCTTCCCTCATGTAGAGTACTAGTGGTACAATAATCTTCCCTCATGTAGAGTACTAGTGGTACAATAATCTTCCCTCATGTAGAGTACTAATGGTACAATAATTTGCCCTTCATGTAGAGTACTAGTACAATAATCTCCCCTCATGTAGAGTACTAGTACAATAATCTCCCCTCATGTAGAGTACTAGTGGTACAATAATCTTCCCTCATGTAGAGTACTAATGGTACAATAATTTGCCCTTCATGTAGAGTACTAGTACAATAATCTCCCCTCATGTAGAGTACTAGTACAATAATCTCCCCTCATGTAGAGTACTAGTGGTACAATAATCTTCCCTCATGTAGAGTACTAATGGTACAATAATTTGCCCTTCATGTAGAGTACTAGTACAATAATCTCCCCTCATGTAGAGTACTAGTACAATAATCTCCCCTCATGTAGAGTACTAGTGGTACAATAATCTCCCCTCATGTAGAGTACTAGTGGTACAATAATCTCCCCTCATGTAGAGTACTAGTGGTACAATAATCTCCCCTCATGTAGAGTACTAGTGGTACAATAATCTCCCCTCATGTAGAGTACTAGTGGTACAATAATCTCCCCTCATGTAGAGTACTAGTGGTACAATAATCTCCCCTCATGTAGAGTACTAGTGGTACAATAATCTCCCCTCATGTAGAGTACTAGTGGTACAATAATCTCCCCTCATGTAGAGTACTAGTGGTACAATAATCTCCCCTCATGTAGAGTACTAGTGGTACAATAATCTCCCTCTGCGTGCTGCCAACAATAGCAGCCTGGTTGATCAGGTCCTGATCCACCGTGAGGCCTGGTCACAGACCGGGCCGCGGGGGCGTTGACCCCCGAAACTCTCTCTACGTATACTCTCATGTAGAGTACTAGTGGTACAATAATCTCCCTCTGCGTGCTGCCAACAATAGCAGCCTGGTTGATCAGGTCCTGATCCACCGTGAGGCCTGGTCACAGACCGGGCCGCGGGGGCGTTGACCCCCGAAACTCTCTCTACGTATACTCTCATGTAGAGTACTAGTGGTACAATAATCTCCCCTCATGTAGAGTACTAGTGGTACAATAATCTCCCCTCATGTAGAGTACTAGTGGTACAATAATCTCCCTCTGCGTGCTGCCAACAATAGCAGCCTGGTTGATCAGGCCCTGGTCCACCGTGAGGCCTGGTCACAGACCGGGCCGCGGGGGCGTTGACCCCCGAAACCCTCTCTACGTATACTCTCATGTAGAGTACTAGTGGTACAATAGTAGTGGAGTTGAGCGCCTCTGGTGGTGAGAGTGACGACCTTGAGAGAGGTTCCTTGAAGGTGATGGTGAGGGTCTCTTGATCCAAGGAATGTGATCTATGTCATCTAGGAGTGAACTTATCCTCCCAGGTGGTCCATGACCCCCGTGGGTTGAGCGCTCCACCATGAGTAGTACTGATAGTGAGGGTGTAGTAGTGCCATCTAGTGGTGGTAGTCAGAGTTAGTCAAGTTATCAGTGATGGTGTTATAGTGAAGGTCAGGACAGTGACCAACCTCAAGGTCACTAAAGGTCACTTGAACTTCAGTGGTCGTTCAGAAGAGACGTGTTGCTCCTCCTCTTGTCGCCCCGCCGGCTTTACCGCTTCCTCAGCCTGTTAATACACCTAAATAACGTAAGTATTGTTTGGTGACTTATTTATCAGTACAGCAGCAGAGTTGAGCTGCAACTCCTGGTCCCCTCCACCAGTTTGGTCACCAAATTATTAATATAAATCTTAATTTTCTTTGGGGTCTAATGTCTTAAATGGGGTGTTTGATGCGAGGAACTGGAGCTACTCCTCTTCCTCGGATCAAACAATAATTATGTATGTAGTTCTGGGCTATTTTTTCCATTATTGAAAAATTACTTAGTGAAGGTCTCTTGATCCAAGGAACTTGCACCTTGTGATCCAGATAACTTCGTTAATAAATTGTTAGTTATCAAGTTTATTTGAAAGATATTAAAGCAAAAGTTAACTTTAATATGTTAAATATTAATGTGTATATGAGTCAGGCTGTAATGTTACTAGTTTATATTATATGGTAATGTTTATATAATGTTTATAATGTGTATGTTTTGTTGCAGGTGTGATAAGTGAGGATTGTTGTGCCAGGCTGTGTCTGCTGCAACATTGATCATCACAGCCGCATTGATCAACACTGCTACATTGATCAACACAGCAACATTGATCAACACTGCAACATTGATCACAGCAACATTGATCAACACAGCAACATTGATCAACACAGCAACATTGACCAGTCTGAGGGGTGGAGACAACCACATTAGTAAATGGTTTAACCCCTAACACTTAGTGTTGTGGAGATGCAGCAGTTGGAGACGTCATTACAGGTGGGCGGGGCCCACTTGTAAGGTATTTCCAGGTTATAAGTTCACTAAAGTTTGGTTATTTTAGGAGATAGTAATTATATTAAGTGGGAAGGTGGTGGGGAGAGTATAGGAAACATTGTAAGTGTTATTAAAAGTAACTTAGTGGGAAGTGCTAACTTACCTCTCGACCAGAGATGAAATCTCTGGCCAGGAAATAAGGAATGTATTCTGTAGGTCACCTTGAATGTGGTGGAAATAAAAATTGGAGAAATGGGTCGTAAAGCTTAGAATTGAAGACTGATTATATTTTAGGAAGTTTTAGTTAGTGTGATATATTCATTATGTAGTGTATACCTCTGATCCACCATGAAGCCTGGTCACAGACCGGGTCGCGGGGGCGTTGACACCCGCAACCCTCTCCATGTAAAGTCCAGGTATACCCATCCTGCAAGATTGTAGGATTCAAATTCAAAGTTTATTCTCTATAAGGATTACAATGCTGAGTTAAGATAAGATAAGATTTCGTTCGGATTTTTAACCCCGGAGGGTTAGCCACCCAGGATAACCCAAGAAAGTCAGTGCGTCATCGAGGACTGTCTAACTTATTTCCATTGGGGTTCTTATCTTGTCCCCCAGGATGCGACCCACACCAGTCGACTAACACCCAGGTACCTATTTGCTGCTAGGTGAACAGGACAACAGTGTAAGGAAACGTGTCGAAATGTTTCCACCCGCCGGGAATCGAACCCGGGCCCTCCGTGTGTGAAGCGGGAGCTTTAGCCACCAGGCCACCGGGTTATTGTGTTATTTGGTTATTTGGTTATTGTGTGGTTTACATGTAAAATAATGATTACAGTGTGTACCACTAGAACACCTAGCATGGCTAGGTATTACAGAGTGTACCACTAGAACACCTAGCATGGCTAGGCATTACAGAGTGTACCACTAGAACACCTAGCATGGCTAGGCATTTCGGGCAGACTTAGTTTAATTCTTAATTTTAAAATATTACAAATTATGAGGTAAGTTGGTATTATGGCTAAGTGACTAAATACTAGTTTGTGAGTTTAGCAATGTGAATGCTTTTGTTTTGGCACAGTACATAGTTTCAGTATTGGAGTATCACAGGATTCATTATTTTAAGATTGAGATTAATATTTCTGTTTATGGTCAAATGGGTGAGCGAGTGTAAGTGTGAACCACCAGGTGGTATTCGTGTAGTTAGTTGACGGGGTGTATCAGGGAGATAAGATGTTTTCTAATGGTAGTTTTGAAGGTGATGAATGTGTCTGCAGTTCTAGAGTTCTCAGGTAGGGTATTCCAGATTTTAGGGCCTTTGACATACATTGAATTTTTGTAAAGGTTTAATCGGACACGGGGAATGTCATAGAGATGTTTGTGTCTGGTGTTATGCCTGTGGGTTCTGTCACAACTATCAAGAAAGCGTTTTAGGTCAAGGTTGATATTGGAATTAAATCCTGTAGATGTAGATTGCACAGTAGTAAGTGTGGATGTACTGAACAGGGAGTAAGTTTAGATCTATGAAGAGTGGGGGGGGGGTGTTGCCAGGGATGGGATTTAGTGATTATTCTTACTGCAGCTTTTTGTTGGGTTATTATTGGCTTTAGGTGTGTTGCAGCAGTTGATCCCCAAACACAGATAGCATAGGTGAGGTATGGATAAATAAGTGAGTGGTATAGTGTGAGAAGGGCATTTTGCGGCACGTAGTATCGTATCTTGGAGAGGATCCCAACCATTTTGGATACTTTTTTGGTTATGTGCTGGATATGGGTGCTGAAATTCAGGTTGTTGTCAAGGTATAGATCTAGGAATTTGCCCTCATTATGTCTGGTAATTAGAGTGTTGTCGATCTTAATGTTAATTTGTGCATCTCCTGCTCTGCTACCAAACATAATATAGTAGGTTTTGTCAGTGTTAAGCGTAAGTTTATTGGCTGTCATCCAAGTCGATATTTTGATCAGCCCGTTAACAATGGTGTTGAGGGTGGCAAGATTAGGGTGAGAGATGACATAAGTCGTGTCGTCATCAAAAAGAATGGGTTTCAGGTGTTGGGATACGTTTGGAAGATCATTGATGTATATGAGGAAGAGCAGGGGACCAAGGACACTTCCCTGCGGAACTCCAGTATCAAGTGGCCGTGTTGTTGATGCTGTGTCTTTAATGGTGACATACTGATTTATTTATTTATTTATTTATTTCCAATTTGTGCACACATACAGAGGTACAAAAAAAATACAGATAAGAGCAGTATGCCAAAGCCACTTATACTATGCATAGCATTACGGGCTGGCTTAAAATTAACTTAAGATTAACTAAGCAATGATTATTATTATTATTATAATCAAAAAGAAGCGCTAAGCCACAAGGACTATACAGCGCTGCTACTAAGCAATGATGAAATCAGTGATAAAACATTAATGTAAACAGATAACTATAAAGCACAAGTGAGTATTACAAAGACAGGTCATATGGTTGCATTCAGTTAGGTAGTGATTCTGTTAGGTAGTGTATTTAAAAAATAATAAAGTTAGATTGGGTTTTAGGTTTAACATTTATGTGATATAATTGTGAGAAACATTTAAGATATACAATTTATAATGTTCAGTTATTCAGTATTTATTTGGTTTTGGGTGAGTAAGTAATCTTTGAGAAGAGACTTGAATTTATAAACAGGTTGTGTTTCTTTTATATTTACAGGTAATGAATTCCAGATTTTAGGGCCTTTTATGTGCATTGAGTTTTTGCATAGTGTGAGATGGACACGAGGAACATCAAAGAGTGATCTGTGCCTTGTATTATGGTCATGTGTTCTGTTGAGGTTGGCAAGGAGATGTTTGAGGGGAGGGTTAATATCAGAGTTAAGTGTTCTATGTATATAATAGGTGCAGTAATAAGTATGGATGTTTTGTATGGTGAGTAGGTTTAGTGTATTGAATATTGGTGGAGTGTGCTGCCTGTAGTGAGAATTTGTTATCATTCTAACTGCAGCCTTTTGTTGGGTAATTAGTGGTCTGAGATGGTTAATTGTTGTTGAGCCCCATGCACAAATTCCATAGGTGAGATAGGGGTAAATAAGAGAGTGATATAGGGCCAGGAGGGCTGACTGTGGAACATAGTACCGTATCTTCGATAGTATGCCTACAGTCTTGGAAATTTTCTTAGAAATTTGATGTATATGTGTATGAAATTTGAGTCTATTATCAAGGTGGATTCCTAAGAATTTTCCCTCTGTTAGTTTTGTGATAGGTGATCCATTTATCATTGTTAAGAGGGACATCTGTAGCTCTGTTACCAAACTGAATGAAGTAGGTTTTGTCAATGTTTAGTGTAAGTTTGTTAGTCCTCATCCAGGTAGATATTTTCTGTAATTCGGTATTTACAGTATTGGCTAGAGTGACTGGGCTCGGGTGAGAGAAGACGTATGTAGTGTCATCTGCAAATAGTGTGGGTTTGAGTAATTGCGAAGCATTTGGAAGGTCATTTATGTATAGGAGAAAGAGAAGAGGGCCAAGGACACTTCCCTGTGGGACACCAACTGTAATTGGTTGTGCAGAAGAGTTTGCCCCATTTGCGTACACATATTGGCTTCTGTTGCTGAGGTAAGACTTGAGGTAGTTGAGGGAGTGCCCTCTTATACCATAGTGTGACAATTTTACGTGGAGCAAGTCATGGTCAACTGTATCAAAAGCTTTACGTAAGTCAATGAAGATCCCCAGTGGGACTTCTTTTTTCTCTATTGCAGTGTATATATGTTCTAGCATGTGTATAATAGCATCATTAGTATTTTTATTAGGCCTGAATCCAAATTGGCAGGGGTTGAGTATGTTTTGGGAGATAAGGTAGGAGTAGATTCGTTTATGAATTAATTTTTCGAAGATTTTTGAGAGAGGGTGTAAGTTGGATATTGGCCTATAGTTATTCAACTCTGTTTGGTCTCCTCCTTTGTGGATCGGGGTGACCCTTGCTATTTTGAGTACTGTAGGGAAGGTGGAGGATTCAATGGATTTGTTAAAGAGTGTTGCAATGATTGGTGATAGCACTTGTGACACTTTTTTGTATATAAGGGGTGGTAAGGTATTTAAATCTCCTGCCTTGTTTTTTAGTGCGTTGATAATAAGGGAGACTTCGTATGGGTTAGTCGGAGCTAGGAACAGTGTGTTCGGGTAGTTGCCGGTGAGGTAGTCATTTGGTGTGGTATCTGAGCTTGGGATTTTATTGGCAAGGTTTTGTCCTATAGTGGAGAAGAAATCATTGAGTCTGTTTGCTGTTTCTGTTGGTGGGAGTTGGGGTTCATCTGTTTTTGCTAATTTTATTTCGCTATTTCGTGATATCTTTTTTGTTCCCAGAATTTCTGATAGGGTTTTCCAGGTCTTTTTTATATCACCTCGTAAGTTGGATAATCTGTTCTCATAATACAATTTTTTTGCCCTTCTTATCAGGCTGGTTAGGATTGACGAGTAACGTTTTGTTTGGTCTCTGGTTATGTGACCCATTCTGTACTGTTTTTCATATTGGTGTTTTGTATTTATGGATTTGAGAATGCTGGGTGTTAGCCAGGGACTGTTCAGTCTCTTAGCTGTCATCTGTTTAGTTTTTTTAGGGCAGTGCTTGTTATAGAGGTATTGGGTCTTTTTTAGAAAATTATTAATACATTCGTCAATATCTGTATAGGTTTCTAGCTCAGTGTGCCAATCAATGTTTGCTATTGCTGTTGTGAAGTTATTAATGGCTGCCTCATTGTGAAGTCTGAAGGTGACTTTAGTAGTGTCTTGGGGTAGTTTACCAAGAGTTGTTATGAGGAAAGTAGGGTAGTGGTCTGTGGTATTATCTGTAATTATGCCTGATTTTAAAGGGGATATGGTGTTGGTCCAGATGTGGTCAAGTAGGGAAACACTAGTCTCTGTAACTCTTGTAGGTTTTGTTACTGTTGGTAGTAACATACAGTTACTCATTGTGTTTGTGAATTCAGTAACGTGTGGGTCCTGGTCTTGCAGGAGATTTATATTGAAGTCACCTGAGAGTAGTAAGTGATCTTTGTTCATGCGTGCATCAGTTATCATACTTCCTAGATTTTGACTAAATTGGCTAATGTTTGACTGTGGAACTCTGTAGATGTTTATCAATGTGAGAGGTTTTTGTAGGTACTTTGATTTGAATTTAGCTATTATATATTCCCCATGTTCATCCCTTGTGCAAGTATTAGTGATACATTCTAGTTGGTCTGAGTAGTATATGGCTGTGCCACCCCCTTGTTGATCTGGCCTACAGTTGTGTATGGCTGTGTAACCAGGAATGGCATAGACATCTGTACTATCAGGCTTTAGCCAGGTTTCAGTTAGTGTAATGATGGACATATTGGCATGTAAGGAATTTAGTAATGATATGAGGTCATCGTAATGCTTGCTATTAGTAAGGTAAGATTTGAAATAAGCAAGCGCATGGCCTCTTATACCGTAATGGTCAAGTTTGTGGAGTAGGATGTCGTGGTCTACTGTGTCAAAAGCTTTTCTTAGGTCAATAAAAATTCCTAGTGGATATTCCTTATTTTCCAATGCTGTGTAAAGCAGATCTAGCATTTTTATGATTGCATCATTAGTGCTTTTATTTTTCCTGAATCCAAATTGGCAGGGGTTGAGTATGTTTTGTGCTGTTATAAATGAATATAGTCTCTTGTGCACGAGTTTCTCAAAGATTTGGGATAGCAATGGTAAGTTTGATATTGGCCTATAGTTGTTCAAGTCTGTAGGGTCACCACTTTTATGTATTGGTGTAACCCTTGCCATCTTGAGTAGTTTCGGGAAGGTGCTAGTTTCTAGTGACTTGTTAAAAAGTAATGAAATAGCATGCGAAAGTACATGGGCCGCTTGCTTGTACAGTAATAGTGGGACATGAGACAGATTCCCTGAGTTATTTTTAAGTGACTTTATAATCTCGGTGACTTCTGTGGGCTCATTTGGTGCAAGATAGAAGGAATTTGGGAAATTCCCATCTAGGTAGTCCCCGGCATGGGCATTGGTATGTGGGATTTTATTGGCGAGATTAGATCCTATGTTTGAGAAGAAGTCGTTTATCTTGTTAGCTGTGTCAGTGGGATGTAGTGGTGTTTCATTAGGTTTAGTTAGGACAATATTCTTGTTTTTTTTCAGTTTGTGGGTCCTAGAATCTGAGTGTGTTTTCCAGGTCTTTTTTATATCTCCTCTAGTGTCTGTGAATCTACTGCATTAGTATAGTTTTTTTTTTTTATTACCAGAGATGATGTGTGTAAGTGATGTATCATGGCACAGTTGGTAGTGGTGTCAACTGAAGAACCGGGATTCGATCCCAGGCACAAGTGGGTATGCTCCCTTATATCCATTGGCACTGTTCACGTAAAAGAGGAACACTGCAGCAGGCCTACTGGTAGGGGTCGCATCCTGGGGGAGTATAAATACCCTCATATGAATGTCATCCTGACTTGATTGTGTAATTCTGTGTTAATGTAGCGAGTTAATAATTATACTGAGATTAGTGTGGTGATGGTAATGGTAGAGGTCTTGATGCTGGGTGTGGTGATGGTAATGGTAGAGGTCTTGATGCTGGGTGTGGTGATGGTAATGGTAGAGGTCTTGATGCTGGGTGTGGTGATGGTAATGGTAGAGGTCTTGATGCTGGGTGTGGTGATGGTAATGGTAGAGGTCTTGATGCTGGGTGTGGTGATGGTAATGGTAGAGGTCTTGATGCTGGGTGTGGTGATGGTAATGGTAGAGGTCTTGATGCTGGGTGTGGTGATGGTAATGGTAGAGGTCTTGATGCTGGGTGTGGTGATGGTAATGGTAGAGGTCTTGATGCTGGGTGTGGTGATGGTAATGGTAGAGGTGTTGATGCTGGGTGTGGTGATGGTAATGGTAGAGGTCTTGATGCTGGGTGTGGTGATGGTAATGGTAGAGGTGTTGATGCTGGGTGTGGTGATGGTAATGGTAGAGGTCTTGATGCTGGGTGTGACGATGGTAATGGTAGAGGTCTTGATGCTGGGTGTGGCGATGGTAATGGTAGAGGTCTTGATGCTGGGTGTGGTGATGGTAATGGTAGAGGTGTTGATGCTGGGTGTGGTGATGGTAATGGTAGAGGTCTTGATGCTGGGTGTGGTGATGGTAATGGTAGAGGTCTTGATGCTGGGTGTGACGATGGTAATGGTAGAGGTGTTGATGCTGGGTGTGGTGATGGTAATGGTAGAGGTCTTGATGCTGGGTGTGGTGATGGTAATGGTAGAGGTGTTGATGCTGGGTGTGGTGATGGTAATGGTAGAGGTGTTGATGCTGGGTGTGGTGATGGTAATGGTAGAGGTGTTGATGCTGGGTGTGGTGATGGTAATGGTAGAGGTCTTGATGCTGGGTGTGGTGATGGTAATGGTAGAGGTCTTGATGCTGGGTGTGACGATGGTAATGGTAGAGGTGTTGATGCTGGGTGTGGTGATGGTAATGGTAGAGGTCTTGATGCTGGGTGTGGTGATGGTAATGGTAGAGGTGTTGATGCTGGGTGTGGTGATGGTAATGGTAGAGGTGTTGATGCTGGGTGTGGTGATGGTAATGGTAGAGGTGTTGATGCTGGGTGTGGTGATGGTAATGGTAGAGGTCTTGATGCTGGGTGTGGTGATGGTAATGGTAGAGGTGTTGATGCTGGGTGTGGTGATGGTAATGGTAGAGGTGTTGATGCTGGGTGTGGTGATGGTAATGGTAGAGGTGTTGATGCTGGGTGTGGTGATGGTAATGGTAGAGGTCTTGATGCTGGGTGTGGTGATGGTAATGGTAGAGGTCTTGATGCTGGGTGTGACGATGGTAATGGTAGAGGTGTTGATGCTGGGTGTGGTGATGGTAATGGTAGAGGTCTTGATGCTGGGTGTGGTGATGGTAATGGTAGAGGTGTTGATGCTGGGTGTGGTGATGGTAATGGTAGAGGTGTTGATGCTGGGTGTGGTGATGGTAATGGTAGAGGTGTTGATGCTGGGTGTGGTGATGGTAATGGTAGAGGTCTTGATGCTGGGTGTGGTGATGGTAATGGTAGAGGTGTTGATGCTGGGTGTGGTGATGGTAATGGTAGAGGTGTTGATGCTGGGTGTGGTGATGGTAATGGTAGAGGTGTTGATGCTGGGTGTGGTGATGGTAATGGTAGAGGTCTTGATGCTGGGTGTGGTGATGGTAATGGTAGAGGTGTTGATGCTGGGTGTGGTGATGGTAATGGTAGAGGTGTTGATGCTGGGTGTGGTGATGGTAATGGTAGAGGTCTTGATGCTGGGTGTGGTGATGGTAATGGTAGAGGTTTTGATGCTGGGTGTGACGATGGTAATGGTAGAGGTTTTGATGCTGGGTGTGGTGATGGTAATGGTAGAGGTCTTGATGCTGGGTGTGGTGATGGTAATGGTAGAGGTGTTGATGCTGGGTGTGGTGATGGTAATGGTAGAGGTGTTGATGCTGGGTGTGGTGATGGTAATGGTAGAGGTGTTGATGCTGGGTGTGGTGATGGTAATGGTAGAGGTTTTGATGCTGGGTGTGACGATGGTAATGGTAGAGGTTTTGATGCTGGGTGTGGTGATGGTAATGGTAGAGGTCTTGATGCTGGGTGTGGTGATGGTAATGGTAGAGGTCTTGATGCTGGGTGTGGTGATGGTAATGGTAGAGGTCTTGATGCTGGGTGTGGTGTTGGTAATGGTAGAGGTTTTGATGCTGGGTGTGGTGATGGTAATGGTAGAGGTCTTGATGCTGGGTGTGGTGATGGTAATGGTAGAGGTCTTGATGCTGGGTGTGGTGATGGTAATGGTAGAGGTCTTGATGCTGGGTGTGACGATGGTAATGGTAGAGGTTTTGATGCTGGGTGTGGTGATGGTAATGGTAGAGGTCTTGATGCTGGGTGTGGTGATGGTAATGGTAGAGGTCTTGATGCTGGGTGTGGTGATGGTAATGGTAGAGGTCTTGATGCTGGGTGTGGTGATGGTAATGGTAGAGGTTTTGATGCTGGGTGTGGTGATGGTAATGGTAGAGGTCTTGATGCTGGGTGTGACGATGGTAATGGTAGAGGTTTTGATGCTGGGTGTGGTGATGGTAATGGTAGAGGTCTTGATGCTGGGTGTGGTGATGGTAATGGTAGAGGTCTTGATGCTGGGTGTGGTGATGGTAATGGTAGAGGTCTTGATGCTGGGTGTGGTGATGGTAATGGTAGAGGTCTTGATGCTGGGTGTGACGATGGTAATGGTAGAGGTTTTGATGCTGGGTGTGGTGATGGTAATGGTAGAGGTCTTGATGCTGGGTGTGGTGATGGTAATGGTAGAGGTCTTGATGCTGGGTGTGGTGATGGTAATGGTAGAGGTCTTGATGCTGGGTGTGGTGATAGTAATGGTAGAGGTCTTGATGCTGGGTGTGACGATGGTAATGGTAGAGGTTTTGATGCTGGGTGTGGTGATGGTAATGGTAGAGGTCTTGATGCTGGGTGTGGTGGTAATGGTAGAGGTCTTGATGCTGGGTGTGGTGATGGTAATGGTAGAGGTCTTGATGCTGGGTGTGGTGATGGTAATGGTAGAGGTCTTGATGCTGGGTGTGGTGATGGTAATGGTAGAGGTCTTGATGCTGGGTGTGGTGATGGTAATGGTAGAGGTCTTGATGCTGGGTGTGACGATGGTAATGGTAGAGGTTTTGATGCTGGGTGTGGTGATGGTAATGGTAGAGGTCTTGATGCTGGGTGTGGTGATGGTAATGGTAGAGGTCTTGATGCTGGGTGTGGTGATGGTAATGGTAGAGGTCTTGATACTGGGTGTGGTGATGGTAATGGTAGAGGTCTTGATGCTGGGTGTGACGATGGTAATGGTAGAGGTTTTGATGCTGGGTGTGGTGATGGTAATGGTAGAGGTCTTGATGCTGGGTGTGGTGATGGTAATGGTAGAGGTCTTGATGCTGGGTGTGACGATGGTAATGGTAGAGGTCTTGATGCTGGGTGTGGTGATGGTAATGGTAGAGGTCTTGATGCTGGGTGTGACGATGGTAATGGTAGAGGTTTTGATGCTGGGTGTGGTGATGGTAATGGTAGAGGTCTTGATGCTGGGTGTGGTGATGGTAATGGTAGAGGTCTTGATGCTGGGTGTGGTGATGGTAATGGTAGAGGTCTTGATGCTGGGTGTGGTGATGGTAATGGTAGAGGTCTTGATGCTGGGTGTGACGATGGTAATGGTAGAGGTTTTGATGCTGGGTGTGGTGATGGTAATGGTAGAGGTCTTGATGCTGGGTGTGGTGATGGTAATGGTAGAGGTCTTGATGCTGGGTGTGGTGATGGTAATGGTAGAGGTCTTGATGCTGGGTGTGGTGATGGAAATGGTAGAGGTCTTGATGCTGGGTGTGGTGATGGTAATGGTAGAGGTCTTGATGCTGGGTGTGACGATGGTAATGGTAGAGGTCTTGATGCTGGTTGTGGTGATGGTAATGGTAGAGGTGTTGATGCTGGGTGTGGTGATGGTAATGGTAGAGGTCCTGATGCTGGGCGTGGTGATGGTAATGGTAGAGGCCTTGATGCCGGGTGTGGTGATGGTAATGGTAGAGGTCTTGATGCCGGGTGTGGTGATGGTAATGGTAGAGGTCTTGATGCTGGGTGTGGTGATGGTAATGGTAGAGGTCTTGATGCTAGGTGTGGTGATGGTAATGGTAGAGGTCTTGATGCTGGGTGTGACGATGGTAATGGTAGAGGTCTTGATACTGGTTGTGACAATGGTAATGGTAGAGGTCTTGATGCTGGGTGTGACGATGGTAATGGTAGAGGTCTTGATACTGGGTGTGAAGATGGTAATGGTAGAGGTCTTGATGCTGGGTGTGACGATGGTAATGGTAGAGGTCTTGATACTGGGTGTGAAGATGGTAATGGTAGAGGTCTTGATGCTGGGTGTGACGATGGTAATGGTAGAGGTCTTGATGCTGGGTGTGACGATGGTGATGGTAGAGGTGTTGATGCTGGGTGTGACGATGGTGATGGTAGAGGTCTTGATGCTGGGTGTGGTGATGGTAATGGTAGAGGTCTTGATACTGGGTGTGGTGATGGTAATGGTAGAGGTCTTGATGCTGGGTGTGGTGATGGTAATGGTAGAGGTCTTGATACTGGGTGTGACGATGGTAATGGTAGAGGTCTTGATGCTGGGTGTGGTGATGGTAATGGTAGAGGTCTTGATACTAGGTGTGGTGATGGTAATGGTAGAGGTCTTGATACTGGGTGTGACGATGGTAATGGTAGAGGTCTTGATGCTGGGTGTGGTGATGGTAATGGTACAGGTCTTGATGCTGGGTGTGGTGATGGTAATGGTAGAGGTGTTGATGCTGGGTGTGGTGATGGTAATGGTAGAGGTGTTGATGCTGGGTGTGGTGATGGTAATGGTAGAGGTGTTGATGCTGGGTGTGGTGATGGTAATGGTAGAGGTCTTGATGCTGGGTGTGGTGATGGTAATGGTAGAGGTCTTGATGCTGGGTGTGGTGATGGTAATGGTAGAGGTCTTGATGCTGGGTGTGACGATGGTAATGGTAGAGGTGTTGATGCTGGGTGTGGTGATGGTAATGGTAGAGGTCTTGATGCTGGGTGTGGTGATGGTAATGGTAGAGGTCTTGATGCTGGGTGTGGTGATGGTAATGGTAGAGGTCTTGATGCTGGGTGTGGTGATGGTAATGGTAGAGGTCTTGATGCTGGGTGTGGTGATGGTAATGGTAGAGGTCTTGATGCTGGGTGTGGTGATGGTAATGGTAGAGGTCTTGATGCTGGGTGTGACGATGGTAATGGTAGAGGTCTTGATGCTGGGTGTGACGATGGTAATGGTAGAGGTCTTGATGCTGGGTGTGACGATGGTAATGGTAGAGGTCTTGATGCTGGGTGTGACGATGGTAATGGTAGAGGTCTTGATGCTGGGTGTGACGATGGTAATGGTAGAGGTCTTGATGCTGGGTGTGGTGATGGTAATGGTAGAGGTCTTGATGCTGGGTGTGACGATGGTAATGGTAGAGGTCTTGATGCTGGGTGTGGTGATGGTAATGGTAGAGGTCTTGATGCTGGGTGTGGTGATGGTAATGGTAGAGGTCTTGATGCTGGGTGTGACGATGGTAATGGTAGAGGTCTTGATGCTGGGTGTGGTGATGGTAATGGTAGAGGTCTTGATGCTGGGTGTGGTGATGGTAATGGTAAAGGTCTTGATGCTGGGTGTGGTGATGGTAATGGTAGAGGTCTTGATGCTGGGTGTGGTGATGGTAATGGTAGAGGTCTTGATGCTGGGTGTGACGATGGTAATGGTAGAGGTCTTGATGCTGGGTGTGGTGATGGTAATGGTAGAGGTCTTGATGCTGGGTGTGGTGATGGTAATGGTAGAGGTCTTGATGCTGGGTGTGGTGATGGTAATGGTAGAGGTCTTGATGCCGGGTGTAAGAACAGCCTATTAAATCAGGCATATCCATTATTAACACATAAAGGAGCACTGAAGCAGACTTATTGGCCCATGTTAGGCAGGTCCAACTCTACCACTCATTTGTCTAACCCATTTTTAAACTACACAACCAAAGTTATACCTTCACATGACGGGATAAATATACCTGAGAATATACCTTCACATGATGGGATAAATATACCTGAGAATATACCTTCACATGATGGGATAAATATACCTGAGAATATACCCTCACATGACGGGATAAATATACCTGAGAATATACCTTCACATGGCGGGATAAATATACCTGAGAATATACCTTCACATGACGGGATAAATATACCTGAGAATATACCTTCACATGACGGGATAAATATACCTGAGAATATACCTTCACATGACGGGATAAATATACCTGAGAATATACATTCACATGACGGGATAAATATACCTGAGAATATACCTTCACATGACGGGATAAATATACCTGAGAATATACCTTCACATGACGGGATAAATATACCTGAGAATATACCCTCACATGACGGGATAAATATACCTGAGAATATACCCTCACATGACGGGATAAATATACCTGAGAATATACCTTCACATGACGGGGTAAATATACCTGAGAATATACCTTCACATGACGGGATAAATATACCTGAGAATATACCTTCACATGACGGGATAAATATACCTGAGAATATACCTTCACATGACGGGATAAATATACCTGAGAATATACCTTCACATGACGGGATAAATATACCTGAGAATATACCTTCACATGACGGGATAAATATACCTGAGAATATACCTTCACATGACGGGATAAATATACCTGAGAATATACCTTCACATGACGGGATAAATATACCTGAGAATATACCTTCACATGACGGGATAAATATACCTGAGAATATACCTTCACATGACGGGATAAATATACCTGAGAATATACCTTCACATGACGGGATAAATATACCTGAGAATATACCTTCACATGACGGGATAAATATACCTGAGAATATACCTTCACATGACGGGATAAATATACCTGAGAATATACCTTCACATGATGGGATAAATATACCTGAGAATATACCTTCACATGACGGGATAAATATACCTGAGAATATACCTTCACATGACGGGATAAATATACCTGAGAATATACCTTCACTTGACGGGATAAATATACCTGAGAATATACCTTCACATGGCGGGATAAATATACCTGAGAATATACCTTCACATGGCGGGATAAATATACCTGAGAATATACCTTCACATGACGGGATAAATATACCTGAGAATATACCTTCACATGACGGGATAAATATACCTGAGAATATACCTTCACTTGACGGGATAAATATACCTGAGAATATACCTTCACATGGCGGGATAAATATACCTGAGAATATACCTTCACATGGCGGGATAAATATACCTGAGAATATACCTTCACATGACGGGATAAATATACCTGAGAATATACCTTCACATGACGGGATAAATATACCTGAGAATATACCTTCACTTGACGGGATAAATATACCTGAGAATATACCTTCACATGACGGGATAAATATACCTGAGAATATACCTTCACATGACGGGATAAATATACCTGAGAATATACCTTCACATGACGGGATAAATATACCTGAGAATATACCTTCACATGATGGGATAAATATACCTGAGAATATACCTTCACATGACGGGATAAATATACCTGAGAATATACCTTCACATGACGGGATAAATATACCTGAGAATATACCTTCACTTGACGGGATAAATATACCTGAGAATATACCTTCACATGGCGGGATAAATATACCTGAGAATATACCTTCACATGGCGGGATAAATATACCTGAGAATATACCTTCACATGACGGGATAAATATACCTGAGAATATACCTTCACATGACGGGATAAATATACCTGAGAATATACCTTCACATGACGGGATAAATATACCTGAGAATATACCTTCACATGACGGGATAAATATACCTGAGAATATACCTTCACATGACGGGATAAATATACCTGAGAATATACCTTCACATGACGGGATAAATATACCTGAGAATATACCTTCACTTGACGGGATAAATATACCTGAGAATATACCTTCACATGACGGGATAAATATACCTGAGAATATACCTTCACATGACGGGATAAATATACCTGAGAATATACCTTCACATGACGGGATAAATATACCTGAGAATATACCTTCACATGACGGGATAAATATACCTGAGAATATACCTTCACTTGACGGGATAAATATACCTGAGAATATACCTTCACATGACGGGATAAATATACCTGAGAATATACCTTCACTTGACGGGATAAATATACCTGAGAATATACCTTCACATGACGGGATAAATATACCTGAGAATATACCTTCACATGACGGGATAAATATACCTGAGAATATACCTTCACATGACGGGATAAATATACCTGAGAATATACCTTCACATGACGGGATAAATATACCTGAGAATATACCTTCACTTGACGGGATAAATATACCTGAGAATATACCTTCACATGACGGGATAAATATACCTGAGAATATACCTTCACATGACGGGATAAATATACCTGAGAATATACCTTCACATGACGGGATAAATATACCTGAGAATATACCTTCACATGACGGGATAAATATACCTGAGAATATACCTTCACATGACGGGATAAATATACCTGAGAATATACCTTCACATGACGGGATAAATATACCTGAGAATATACCTTCACATGACGGGATAAATATACCTGAGAATATACCTTCACATGACGGGATAAATATACCTGAGAATATACCTTCACATGACGGGATAAATATACCTGAGAATATACCTTCACATGACGGGATAAATATACCTGAGAATATATTATCACCGGAAAAATTAATAACAATTCTTCAGAAATGTTTAATTAACCTCTTCCTATTTTCAGGTGTGTTGTAGAGGGCCTGGCCAAGTTGTAGAGGGCCTGGCCAAGTTGTAGAGGGCCTGGCCAAGTTGTAGAGGGCCTGGCCAAGTAATTCTATGCTTTGAATTCCCAAAAATATTTTCAGTAGTATATCCTTGTGGGTTTAGCGCTTACAACTCCAGTGTCTGTATTAGAGCGTCTTGGGGGGGTGTCTGGGGGGCGTCTTGGGGGGGATTTGTTAAAAAATTGGGTTATACTGTGTATGTTTACAGACTGTAGACCCCCTTGATCTTGCCTGGACCCCCCTTGATCTTACCTAGACCCCCTTGATCTTACCTAGACCCCCTTGATCTTACCTAGACCCCCTTGATCTTACCTAGACCCCCTTGATCTTACCTAGACCCCCTTGATCTTACCTACACCCCCGTGATCTTACCTACACCCCCTTGATCTTACCTACACCCCCTTGATCTTACCTATACCCCCTTGATCTTACCTACAGCCCCTTGATCTTACCTAGAGCCCCTTGATCTTACCTACACCCCCTTGATCTTACCTACAGCCCCTTGATCTTACCTACACCCCCTTGATCTTACCTACACCCCCTTGATCTTACCTACACCCCCTTTATCTTCCCTAGACCCCCTTGATTTCAGCCAGACACCTTGATCTTGCCCAGACACCCTTGGTCTTTCCCAGACACCCTTGATCTTATCTAGACATCCTTGATCATACCCAGACACCCTTGATCTTACCTAGACCCCTTGATCTTACCTAGACCCCTTTGATCTTACCTAGACCCCCTTGATCTTACCTAGACCCCCCTTGATCTTACCTGCATCCCCTTTATCTTACCTAGACCCCCTTGATATTTCCTGGACCCCCTTGATCTTACCTAGACCCCATTGATCTTACCTAAACCACCTTGATCTTACCTAGACCCCCCTTGATCTTACCTAGACCCCCTTAATTTTCCCTAGACTCCCTTGATCTTACCTAGACCCCCTTGATCTTGCCTGGACCCCCTTGACCTTACCTAGACCCCTTGATCTTACCTAGACCCCCTTTATCTTCCCTAGACCCCCTTGATTTCAGCCAGACCCCTTGATCTTGCCCAGACACCCTTGATCTTACCCAGACACCCTTGATCTTACCTAGACACCCTTGATCTTACCTAGACCCCTTGATCTTACCTAGACCCCCCTTGATCTTACCTAGACCCCCCTTGATCTTACCTAGACCCCCTTGATCTTACCTGCATCCCCTTGATCTTACCTAGACCCCCTTGATCTTGCCTGGACCCCCTTGATCTTATCTAGACCTCATTGATCTTACCTAAACCCCTTTGATCTTACCTAGACCCCCTTGATCTTGCCTGGACCCACCTTGAGCTTACCTAGACCCCTTGGTCTTACCTAGGCCCCCTTGATCTTACCTAGACCCCCTTAATCTTACCTAGACCCCCTTGATCTTACCTAGACCCCCCTTGATCTTACCTATACCCCATTTATCTTCCCTAGACCCCCTTGATCTTACCTAGACACCCTTGATCTTACCTAGACACCCTTGATCTTACCTAGACATCCTTGATCTTACCCAAATGCCCTTGATCTTACCTAGACCCCTTGATTTTAAATAGACCCTCCTTGATCTTACCTAGACCCCTTCATCTTACCTAGACCCCCTTCATCTTACCTAGACCCTCCTTGATCTTACCTAGACCCCCCTTGATCTTACCTAGACCCCCTTCATCTTACCTAGACCCCCTTCATCTTACCTTTCCCTCCCTTCATCCTCCCTTGTGCCACCACTTCTCTACAAATTAGTAAGGCCTATACCTGGAGTATGCTGCATAATTGTGGTGTGTATATAACACTTTGTAGGTCTACAGTTATTTAATTTCTATCAAAATAACTTATAGAATTAGGTAGTGTTAAGTAGGATAGGTAAGGTACATAATTGGAGAATCTGCTATATGCATAATGAATGCATATAGCAGGGGAGAGTAATCTCCCCTGAAGGCATAGATTACGTAGAACTGTAGGCCTGGGAACCCACCAACGACCTTCAGTAGCTGTATGCAGTCTGTTATTGTACATGGTTTCCGTGGGGATTTTGGTGGGTTCCAGGCTTTGGGTAGTGGTTGTGGTGGGTGTTCTACGTTTTTTATGCCTTTGGTCAAACTCCAAACTTAAATATTGATTCATTGAGTTTACACAGTTTCATTATTATGGAAAATTTAAGCGACGTCTAGGTTCTTTGAATATAAAAGTATTAGCGTCGAGAATTGCAGTTGGTTTGATAGTTTGTAAGTAGTAAATTCTAACACTTGTGGCAGCAGATGTTAATGATGAAAATAATGAAAACCTCTGTAATCTGAAGTGTTACTCTGCAGAAAGGATTAACATCTGATGCTGATGAATATAATAAGGGGGGGGGGTGATTTAGATTGGTATTAGTGGGAATTTGGATTATTAACCCAGCTGGGTTAGAAACCCCAGAAAATATAGTGTGGGGGGTCTTAAATGTAGTGGTCCTCAGGTTGTGCCTGGGATGCCAGCCATAACTGGCAGGTAAGGTAGGTTATGAATTCAGGCCAGCACAGTAGTGTGTTAGGAGACTTGTATACGGCAGAGCTTCAACTGGTTAGATAACCCATAGTGTTGGTTGTTAGTGCTATGAGGGACATGGTGGTAGTGTTGGTTGTTAGTGCTATGAGGGACATGGTGGTAGTGTTGGTTGTTAGTGCTATGAGGGACATGGTGGTAGTGTTGGTTGTTAGTCTAGTGTTCTCTGAGGGACGTGGAAGTGTAGGGGAAATACAATGTTGTCTTAATGATCCTAACTACCTTAATGCTAAATCTGGATGCCCTTCAAGGGGTATCTTTGTACTAGTGAAGGTATCTAGACCCTTTGATGTTACCTAGACCCCCCTTGATCTCACTTAGAACCCCCTTGATCTCACCTAGAAACCCTTGATCTCACCTAGAAACCCTTGATCTTACATAGACCCCTTTGATCTTACCTAGACCCCTTTGATCTTACCTATACCCCTTTGATCTTACCCAGACCCCCCTTCATCTTACCCAGACCCCCTTGATCTTACCCAGACCCCCTTGATCTTACCTAGACCACCTTGATCTTACCTTTACCTCCCTTGTGCCACCACTTCTCTACAAATTAGTAAGGCCTATACCTGGAGTATGCTGCATAATTGTGGTGTGTATATAACACTTTGTAGGTCTACAATCATTTAGTTTCTATCAAAATAACTTACAGAATTTGTGTTAAGTAGGATAGGTAAGGTATACAACTGGAGAATCTGCTATATGCATGATGAATGCATATAGCAGGGGAGAGTAATCTCCCCTGAAGGCATAGATTACGTAGAACTGTAGGCCTGGGAACCCACCAACGACCTTCAGTAGCTGTATGCAGTCTATTATTGTACATGGTTTCCGTGGGGATTTTGGTGGGTTCCAGGCTTTGGGTAGTGGTTGTGGTGGGTGTTCTACGTTTTTTATGCTTTTGGTCAAACTCCAAACTTAAATATTGATTCATTGAGTTTACACGATTTCATTATTATGGAAAATTTAAGCGACGATCAGGTTCCTATGAATATAAAAGTATTAGTGTCCAGAATTGCAGTTGGTTTGATAGTTTGTAAGTAATGAAGTGTAACACTTCTGGCAGCAGACGTTAATGATGAATATAATGAAAACTTCTGTAAACTGAAGTGTTACTCTGCAGAAAGGATAAACATCTGATGCTGATGAGTATAATTAGGGGGATGATTTAGATTGGTATTAGTGGGAATTTGGATTATTAACCCTGCTGGATTAGAAACCCAGAAAAATAGTGTGTGGAGGGGCTTGAATGTAGTGGTCCTCAGGTTGTGCCTGGGATGCCAGCCATAACTGGCAGGTAAGGTAGGTTATGAATTCAGGCCAGCACAGTAGTGTGTTAGGAGACTGGTATACGGCAGAGCTTCAACTGGTTAGATAACCCAGAGTGTTGGTTGTTAGTCTAGTGTGCTATGAGGGACGTGGAAGTGTGGGGGAAATGCAATGTTGTCTTAATGATCCTATGTACCTTAATGTTAAATCAGGATGCCCTTCAAGGGGTATCTTTGTACTAGTGAAGGGATCTAGACCCTTTGATCTTACCTAGACCCCATTTATGTTACCCAGACCCCCTTTATCTTACCTAGACCACCCTTGATCTTACCTAGACCTCCCTTGATGTTACCTAGACCCCCTTAATCTCACCTAGACCCCCTTGGTTACCTAGACCCCCTTGATCTCACCTAGAAACCCTAGATCTCACCTAGACCCTTTGATCTTACCTAGATCCTTTGATCTTACCTAGATCCCCCTTGATCTTACCTAGACCTCCTTGATCTTACCTAGACCCCCTTGAACTTACCTAGACCCCCTTGATCTTACCCAGACCCCTTGATCTTACCTTTATCTCCCTTCATCCTCCCTTGCACCTCCACTGCTCCGCAAATTAGTAAGGCCTATACCTGGAGTATGCTGCATAATTGTGATGTGTATATAACATTTTTTAGGTCTACAATTATTTAGCTTCTATCAAAATAACTTATAGAATTAGGTAGTGTTAAGTAGGATAGGTAAGGTATAGAATTGGAGAATCTGCTATATGCATAATGAATGCATATAGCAGGGGAGAGTAATCTCCCCTGAAGGCATAGATTACGTAGAACTGTAGGCCTGGGAACCCACCAACGACCTTCAGTAGCTGTATGCAGTCTGTTATTGTACATGGTTTCCGTGGGGATTTTGGTGGGTTCCAGGCTTTGGGTAGTGGTTGTGGTGGGTGTTCTACGTTTTTTATGCCTTTGGTCAAACTCCAAACTTAAATATTGACTCATTAAGTTTACACAATTTCATTATTAAGGAAAATTTAAGCGACGTCTAGGTTCTTTGAATATAAAAGTATTAGCGTCGAGAATTGCAGTTGGTTTGATAGTTTGTAAGTAGTAAATTCTAACACTTGTGGCAGCAGATGTTAATGATGAAAATAATGAAAACCTCTGTAATCTGAAGTGTTACTCTGCAGAAAGGATTAACATCTGATGCTGATGAGCACTGATATTCCGTACCATCAGCTATTTATTCATACTTCGCTGCATTACACAGCAGCCCGTATCCACTTACATAGGTGGTATACGCTCTGTTCTTTATATCTCTCTCCTTCTCGGGCATTATCTATTCCGGATTTTGCCTTCCTTGTTTCGTCATTACCGCCACCGATTCTGTTACTTGGTGATTTTAATGCCCACCATTTCCTCTGGGGAGGGTCTCACTGTGATTCCCGTGGAATTCAGTTAGAGGCTTTTCTTGCCACCCACCCCCTCCATGTTTTAAATACAGGTACTCACACCCATTTTGATCCTCGGACTCATACTCTCTCTTGCATCGATCTCTCAGTTTGCTCTTCCTCCGCCGCATTAGACTTTACTTGGTCTGTTCTCCCGGACTTACATGACAGTGATCATTTCCCAATCATTCTTACTTCCCCTTCATATTCGCCACCTCTTCGCACCCCACGCTGGCAATTTAATCGGGCAAATTGGAACCTTTACTCACACCTGACTGTTTTTAAAGAGGTTCCTTCTTCGTCCTCCATCGATGAGCTTTTACACCTCTTCTCGTCCTCCGTTTTCACCGCAGCTTCTCATTCTATACCCCAAACTTCGGGCAGGCATTCTCAGAAATGCGTGCCTTGGTGGTCTCCTGCTTGTGCTCGTGCAGTACGTTTGAAACGCGCTGCATGGGGCAGGTACCGGTACAATAGAACCACAGAGCGACTCCTTGATTTTAAACAGAAGCGTGCGATCGCTCGCCGTGTCATCCGTGACGCTAAACGCACTTGCTGGCGAGATTATGTCTCCACCATCACCTCTGCTTCCTCTATGAGTGCAGTCTGGAAAAAAGTACGAAAACTGAGTGGTAAATATTCTCCTGACCCGGCTCCTGTTCTGCGAGTTGCCGGTGTTGATATAGCAAACCCACTAGATGTTGCCAATGAAATTGGCAATCATCTGGTCCGTATTTCTCAGGGACTCCATCTATGCCCCTCATTTCTTTCCTCAAAGTCTGCCAGAGAGTTAGCACCCTTGGACTTTTCTTCTCTCAGAGAAGAACAGTATAATGTGCCTTTTACACTTCAAGAACTGGAGGCAACACTCTCAGCTTGTCGATCATCGGCAGCTGGGCCCGACGACATTCATATTCGTATGCTACAACATTTACATCAGTCAGCCCTTGCAGTCCTATTACGCCTTTACAATCTTATTTGGTCACAAGGAGTTCTCCCACAGCTGTGGAAATCCGCCATTGTTCTCCCTTTCCGCAAACCAGGCACTACGGGACATGAAACCTCCCACTATCGTCCCATTGCTCTTACCAGTGCAGTTTGCAAAGTAATGGAACGTCTAGTAAATAGACGTTTAGTGTGGTATTTAGAGACACACAACAGTCTCTCCACTCGTCAATATGGCTTTCGTAAGGGACGTTCTACCATAGACCCCTTACTGCGCTTGGATACGTATGTTCGTAATGCCTTTGCGAATAACCACTCAGTTATTGCCATATTTTTTGACCTTGAGAAGGCATATGACACAACTTGGAGGTATAATATTTTAGCCCAAGCCCACTCCTTAGGCCTTCGAGGCAATCTACCATCCTTCCTTAAGAACTTTTTAACTGACAGGCATTTCCGTGTTCGGGTTAATAATGTGCTCTCCCCGGACTTTGTCCAAGCTGAAGGTGTCCCCCAGGGATGTGTTCTGAGCACAACACTTTTTCTCCTTGCTATTAATGATTTGGCCTCTAGTCTTCCATCAAATATTTGGTCATCACTCTATGTTGATGACTTCGCTATTGCCTGTGCAGGCGCTGACTGTCACCTCCTTACAGTTTCTCTCCAGCATGCAGTCGACCGTGTTTCCAATTGGGCCACCACACATGGGTTTAAATTTTCCAGCACTAAAACCCACCAAATCACTTTCACTAGACGCTCTGTCATCTCTGATCATCCTTTGTACCTCTATGGCTCACGTATCCCTGAACGTGATACAGTCAAGTTTCTGGGCCTCCTCTTTGATCGTAGGTTATCCTGGAAACCTCACATTACCTCTCTGAAGGCAACTTGTCACAGCCGGCTGAACCTTCTTAAAACCCTTGCTCATCTTTCGTGGGGAGCTGATCGTCGAACCCTCCTTCACCTACATTCCACCCTTATTTTATCGAAACTTGATTATGGTGACCAGATCTATTCAGCGGCATCTCCTGCTACTCTCTCTAGCCTTAACCCCATTCATCACCAAGGATTACGTTTATGCCTTGGTGCTTTTCGCTCTTCCCCTGTCGAAAGCCTCTATGCAGAAGCAAACGTTCCATCCTTATCCGATCGCCGTGATGCCCATTGCCTGCGCTACTATGTACGCTCTCATGATCTCCGCAATCCTTCCATTTATAGAATGGTCACTGATATTAGTAGACATTCTTTATTTGTTCGCCGCCCCTGCTTACTCCGTCCCTTCTCTCTTCGCCTTCATTCGCTCTTGTCTTCTCTTCAACTACCACCTTTCTATGTACATGTAGCATCTCACTTTTCCCTACCCCCCTGGGAAGTTCCAGCTGTTCGAGTCTGTTCTTTCTCCCTCCCTTGCTCGAAAGCCCAACTGTCTACGGTCGCTTCCCGCTCTCTTTTTCTTGACCACTTTCACTCTCATTCTCATGCCATTGCTGTGTACACAGATGGCTCTAAGTCTTCTGACGGCGTAGGATTCGCAGCAGTGTTTCCGGACAGCGTCGTACAAGGGCATTTACTATCTTCAGCTAGTATTTTTACTGCTGAATTATATGCCATCCTTACAGCACTTATCCGTATTGCATCTATGCCTGTGTCATCATTTGTGGTTGTCTCAGACTCCCTTAGTGCTTTACAGGCTATACAAAAATTTGATACACCTCACCCCTTAGTCCTCCATATCCAACTTTGGCTACGCCGCATCTTTACTAAGCATAAAGATATTGTTTTTTGTTGGGTCCCTGGTCATGTTGACGTACAGGGCAATGAACAGGCAGACACTGCTGCGCGGTCAGCAGTACATGACCTACCAGTTTCTTATAGAGGTATTCCATGTACGGACTATTTTGCTGTAATATCTTCCCACCTTCACACCCGTTGGCAACAACGTTGGTCTACTATGCTCGGCAACAAACTTCAGTCTATTAAACCGAGTATAGGTTACTGGCCGTCTTCTTATCACCAGTGTCGAGGTTGGGAGACTACTCTCTCCCGTCTTCGCATTGGCCATACTCGTCTTACTCATGGATATCTCATGGAGAGGCGTCTTGCTCCTCTCTGTGAGAATTGCCAAGCTCCATTATCAGTCAGCCACATTCTGTTGGACTGCCCACTTTATCAACGAGCACGCAGAATTTACCTCTGTCGTCGTCTTCGCCCCGCTGCTCTCTCTTTACCTTCCCTTCTCGCTGATGGACCCACCTTTCATCCGGACTCTCTCATTGACTTTTTGACAACGACTGACTTACTTCACAAATTCTGATACTTTCAGCCCTTTCTACTTGTATCTCTTGCTACCCTCTTCCCCCGTACTATCCCCTGCCCCGCTGTTTTCTGTAACCTGCTGATCATCCCCCCTCCCTTCTGCCATCCAATTCCCTTGCTTCCTTCCCTACCCTGCAGCGCTGTATAGCCCTTGTGGCTTAGCGCTTCTTTTTGATTATAATAATAATAATGATGCTGATGAATATAATTAGGGGGGGGTGATTTAGATTGGTATTAGTGGGAATTTGGATTATTAACCCTGCTGGGCTAGAAACCCCAGAAAATATAGTGTGGGGGGTCTTAAATGTAGTGGTCCTCAGGTTGTGCCTGGGATGCCAGCCATAACTGGCAGGTAAGGTAGGTTATGAATTCAGGCCAGCACAGTAGTGTGTTAGAAGACTGGTATACGGCAGAGCTTCAACTGGTTAGATAACCCATAGTGTTGGTTGTTAGTGCTATGAGGGACATGGTGGTAGTGTTGGTTGTTAGTGCTATGAGGGACATGGTGGTAGTGTTGGTTGTTAGTGCTATGAGGGACATGGTGGTAGTGTTGGTTGTTAGTGCTATGAGGGACATGGTGGTAGTGTTGGTTGTTAGTCTAGTGTGCTATGAGGGACGTGGAAGTGTGGGGGAAATACAATGTTGTCTTAATGATCCTAACTACCTTAATGTTAAATCTGGATGCCCTTCAAGGGGTATCTTTGTACTAGTGAAGGTATCTAGACCCTTTGATGTTACCTAGACCCCCCTTGATCTCACCTAGAACCCCTTGATCTCACCTAGAAACCCTTGATCTCACCTAGAAACCCTTGATCTCACCTAGACCCCCTTGATCTTACTTAGACCCCTTTGATCTTACCTAGACCCCTTTGATCTTACCTAGACCCCTTTGATCTTACCCAGACCCCCTTTCATCTTACCTAGACCCCCTTGATCTTACCCAGACCTTGATCTTACCTAGACCACCTTGATCTTACCTTTACCTCCCTTCATCCTCCCTTGTGCCACCACTTCTCTACAAATTAGTAAGGCCTATACCTGGAGTATGCTGCATAATTGTGGTGTGTATATAACACTTTGTAGGTCTACAATCATTTAGTTTCTATCAAAATAACTTACAGAATTTGTGTTAAGTAGGATAGGTAAGGTATAGAACTGGAGAATCGGCTATATGCATAATGAATGCATATAGCAGGGGAGAGTAATCTCCCCTGAAGGCATAGATTACGTAGAACTGTAGGCCTGGGAACCCACCAACGACCTTCAGTAGCTGTATGCAGTCTGTTATTGTACATGGTTTCCGTGGGGATTTTGGTGGGTTCCAGGCTTTGGGTAGTGGTTGTGGTGGGTGTTCTACGTTTTTTATGCCTTTGGTCAAACTCCAAACTTAAATATTGACTCATTAAGTTTACACAATTTCATTATTTTGGAAAATTTAAGCGACGATCAGGTTCCTATGAATATAAAAGTATTAGCGTCCAGAATTGCAGTTGGTTTGATAGTTTGTAAGTAATGAATTCAATTCAAAGTTTATTCTCTATAAAGATTACAATGTTGAATTTACAGAATTTGGTTATTGTGTGGTTTACATGTAGTAAAATAATGATTACAGAGTGTACCACTAGAACGCTTAGCATGGCTAGGCATTTCGGGCAGACTTAGTTTAAATTTTAATTTTAAAATATTACAAATTATGAGGTAAGTTGGTATTATGGCTAAGTGACTAAATACTAGTTTGTGAGTTTAGCAATGTGAATGCTTTTGTTTTGGCACAGTACATAGTTTCAGTATTGGAGTATCACAGGATTCATTATTTTAAGATTGAGATTACTATTTCTGTTTATGGTCAAATGGGTGAGTGTAAGTGTGAACCACCAGGTGGTATTCGTGTAGTTAGTTGACGGGGTGTATCAGGGAGATGTTTTCTAATGGTAGTTTTGAAGGTGATGAATGTGTCTGCAGTTCTAGAGTTCTCAGGTAGGGTATTCCAGATTTTAAGGACTTTGACATACATTGAATTTTTGTAAAGGTTTAGTCGGACACGGGGAATGTCGTAGAGATGTTTGTGTCTGGTGTTATGCCTGTGGGTTCTGTCACAACTATCAAGAAAGCGTTTTAGGTCAAGGTTGATATTGGAGTTTAAGGTCCTGTAGATGTAGATTGCACAGTAGTAAGTGTAACACTTCTGGCAGCAGACATTAATGATGAATATAATAAAAACTTCTGTAATCTGAAGTGTTACTCTGCAGAAAGGATTAACATTTGATGCTGATGAGTATAATTAGGGGGGGTGATTTAGATTGGTATTAGAGGGAATTTGGATTATTAACCCTGCTGGATTAGAAACCCAGAAAAATAGTGTGTGGAGGGGCTTGAATGTAGTGGTTCTCAGGTTGTGCCTGGGATGCCAGCCATAACTGGCAGGTAAGGTAGGTTATGAATTCAGGCCAGCACAGTAGTGTGTTAGGAGACTGGTATACGGCAGAGCTTCAACTGGTTAGATAACCCATAGTGTTGGTTGTTAGTCTAGTGTGCTATGAGGGACGTGGAAGTGTGGGGGAAATACAATGTTGTCTTAATGATCCTATGTACCTTAATGTTAAATCAGGATGTACTAGTGAAGGGATCTAGACCCTTTGATCTTACCTAGACCCCATTGATGTTACCCAGACCCCCTTTATCTTACCTAGAACACCCTTGATCTTACCTAGACCTCCCTTGATGTTACCTAGACCCCCTTAATCTCACCTAGACCCCCTTGGTTACCTAGACCCCCTTGATCTCACCTAGACCCCCCTTGATCTCACCTAGACCCTTTGATCTTACCTAGATCCCCCTTGATCTTACCTAGACTACCTTGATCTTACCTAGACCCCCTTGATCTTACCCAGACCCCCTTGATCTTACCTTTATCTCCCTTCATCCTCCCTTGCACCTCCACTGCTCCGCAAATTAGTAAGGCCTATACCTGGAGTATGCTGCATAATTGTGATGTGTATATAACACTTTTTAGGTCTACAATTATTTAGCTTCTATCAAAATAACTTATAGAATTAGGTAGTGTTAAGTAGGATAGGTAAGGTATAGAATTGGAGAATCTGCTATGTGCATAATGAATGCATATAGCAGGGGAGAGTAATCTCCCCTGAAGGCATAGATTACGTAGAACTGTAGGCCTGGGAACCCACCAACGACCTCCAGTAGCTGTATGCAGTCTGTTATTGTACATGGTTTCCGTTGGGATTTTGGTGGGTTCCAGTAGTGTGTGTTAGTTGACTTGTATACGGCAGAGCTTCAACTGGTTAGATAACCCATAGTGTTGGTTGTTAGTCTAGTGTGCTATGAGGGACATGGGAGTGTAGGGGAAATACAATGTTGTCTTAATGATCCTAACTACCTTAATGCTAAATCTGGATGGCCTTCAAGGGGTGTCTTTGTACTAGTGAAGGTATCTAGACCCTTTGATATTACCTAGACCCCATTGATGTTACCCAGATCCCCCTTTATCTTACCTAGACCACCCTTGATCTTACCTAGACCACCCTTGATCTTACCTAGACCCCCTTGATCATACCTAGACCTCCCTTAATGTTATCTAAACACCTCTTGATGTTACCTAGACCTCCCTTGATGTTACCTAGACCTCCCTTGATCTCACCTAGACCCCCCTTGATCTCACCTAGACCCCACTTGGTCTCACCTAGACCCCTCTTGATCTTACCCAGACCCCCTTGATCTTACCCAGACCCCCTTGATCTCACCTAGACCCCCCTTGGTCTCACCTAGACCCCTCTTGATCTTACCCAGACCCCCTTGGTCTTACCTAGACCACCTTGATCTTACCTTTACCTCCCTTCATCCCCCATTGCGCCGCCACTGCTCTACAAACTAGTAAGGCCTATACCTGGAGTATGCTGCATAATTGTGGTGTGTATATAACACTTTGTAGGTCTACAATTATTTAATTTCTATCAAAATGACTTATAGAATTAGGTAGTGTTAAGTAGGAGAGGTAAGGTATAGAATTGGAGAATCTGCTATATGCATAATGAATGCATATAGCAGGGGAGAGTAATCTCCCCTGAAGGCATAGATTACGTAGAACTGTAGGCCTGGGAACCCACCAACGACCTTCAGTAGCTGTATGCAGTCTGTTATTGTACATGGTTTCCGTGGGGATTTTGGTGGGTTCCAGGCTTTGGGTAGTGGTTGTGGTGGGTGTTCTACGTTTTTTATGCCTTTGGTCAAACTGCAAACTTAAATATTGACTCATTAAGTTTACACAGTTTTATCATTTTGGATAATTTAAGCGACGTTCAGGTTCCTATGAATATAAAACTATTAGTGTCCAGAATTGCAGTTGGTTCGATAGTTTGTAAGTAATAAAGTGTAACACTTGTGGCAGCAGACGTTAATGATGAATATAATGAAAACTTCTGTAATCTGAAGTGTTAGTTGGCAGAAAGGATTAACTAACATCTGATGCTGATGAGTATAATTAGGGGGATGATTTAGATTGGTATTAGTGGGAATTTGGATTATTAACCCTGCTGGGTTAGAAACCCAGAAAAATAGTGTGTGGGGGCTTGAATGTAGTGGTTCTCAGGTTGTGCCTGGGATGCCAGCCATAACTGGCAGGTAAGGTAGGTTATGAATTCAGGCCAGCACAGTAGTGTGTTAGGAGACTGGTATACGGCAGAGCTTCAACTGGTTAGATAACCCAGAGTGTTGGTTGTTAGTCTAGTGTGCTATGAGGGACGTGGAAGTGTGGGGGAAATACAATGTTGTCTTAATGATCCTATGTACCTTAATGTTAAATCAGGATGTACTAGTGAACGGATCTAGACCCTTTGATCTTACCTAGACCCCATTGATGTTACCCAGACCCCCTTTATCTTACCTAGACCACCCTTGATCTTACCTAGACCTCCCTTGATGTTACCTAGACCCCCTTAATCTCACCTAGACCCCCTTGGTTACCTAGACCCCCTTGATCTCACCTAGACACCCTAGATCTCACCTAGACCCTTTGATCTTACCTAGATCCTTTGATCTTACCTAGATCCCCCTTGATCTTACCTAGACCTCCTTGATCTTACCTAGACCCCCTTGAACTTACCTAGACCCCCTTGATCTTACCCAGACCCCTTGATCTTACCTTTATCTCCCTTCATCCTCCCTTGCACCTCCACTGCTCCGCAAATTAGTAAGGCCTTTACCTGGAGTATGCTGCATAATTGTGATGTGTATATAACATTTTTTAGGTCTACAATTATTTAGCTTCTATCAAAATAACTTATAGAATTAGGTAGTGTTAAGTAGGATAGGTAAGGTATAGAATTGGAGAATCTGCTATATGCATAATGAATGCATATAGCAGGGGAGAGTAATCTCCCCTGAAGGCATAGATTACGTAGAACTGTAGGCCTGGGAACCCACCAACGACCTTCAGTAGCTGTATGCAGTCTGTTATTGTACATGGTTTCCGTGGGGATTTTGGTGGGTTCCAGGCTTTGGGTAGTGGTTGTGGTGGGTGTTCTACGTTTTTTATGCCTTTGGTCAAACTGCAAACTTAAATATTGACTCATTAAGTTTACACAGTTTTATCATTTTGGATAATTTAAGCGACGTTCAGGTTCCTATGAATATAAAAGTATTAGCGTCGAGAATTGCAGTTGGTTTGATAGTTTGTAAGTAGTAAATTCTAACACTTGTGGCAGCAGATGTTAATGATGAATATAATGAAAACCTCTGTAATCTGAAGTGTTACTCTGCAGAAAGGATTAACATCTGATGCTGATGAATATAATTAGGGGGGGGGTGATTTAGATTGGTATTAGTGGGAATTTGGATTATTAACCCTGCTGGGCTAGAAACCCCATAAAATATAGTGTGTGGGGTCTTAAATGTAGTGTTCCTCAGGTTGTGCCTGGGATGCCAGCCATAACTGGCAGGTAAGGTAGGTTATGAATTCAGGCCAGCACAGTAGTGTGTTAGGAGACTTGTATACGGCAGAGCTTCAACTGGTTAGATAACCCATAGTGTTGGTTGTTAGTGCTATGAGGGACATGGTGGTAGTGTTGGTTGTTAGTGCTATGAGGGACATGGTGGTAGTGTTGGTTGTTAGTGCTATGAGGGACATGGTGGTAGTGTTGGTTGTTAGTCTAGTGTTCTGTGAGGGACGTGGAAGTGTAGGGGAAATACAATGTTGTCTTAATGATCCTAACTACCTTAATGTTAAATCTGGATGCCCTTCAAGAGGTATCTTTGTACTAGTGAAGGTATCTAGACCCTTTGATGTTACCTAGACCCCCCTTGATCTCACCTAGAACCCCCTTGATCTCACCTAGAAACCCTTGATCTCACCTAGAAACCCTTGATCTCACCTAGACCCCCTTGATCTTACATAGACCCCTTTGATCTTACCTAGACCCCTTCGATCTTACCTAGACCCCTTTGATCTTACCCAGACCCCCCTTCATCTTACCTAGACCCCCTTGATCTTACCCAGACCTTGATCTTACCTAGACCACCTTGATCTTACCTTTACCTCCCTTCATCCTCCCTTGTGCCACCACTTCTCTACAAATTAGTAAGGCCTATACTTGGAGTATGCTGCATAATTGTGGTGTGTATATAACACTTTGTAGGTCTACAATCATTTAGTTTCTATCAAAATAACTTACAGAATTTGTGTTAAGTAGGATAGGTAAGGTATAGAACTGGAGAATCTGCTATATGCATAATGAATGCATATAGCAGGGGAGAGTAATCTCCCCTGAAGGCATAGATTACGTAGAACTGTAGGCCTGGGAACCCACCAACGACCTTCAGTAGCTGTATGCAGTCTATTATTGTACATGGTTTCCGTGGGGATTTTGGTGGGTTCCAGGCTTTGGGTAGTGGTTGTGGTGGGTGTTCTACGTTTTTTATGCCTTTGGTCAAACTGCAAACTTAAATATTGACTCATTAAGTTTACACAGTTTTATCATTTTGGATAATTTAAGCGACGTTCAGGTTCCTATGAATATAAAAGTATTAGCGTCCAGAATTGCAGTTGGTTCGATAGTTTGTAAGTAATGATGTGTAACACTTCTGGCAGCAGACGTTAATGATGAATATAATGAAAACCTCTGTAATCTGAAGTGTTACTCTGCAGAAAGGATAAACATCTGATGCTGATGAGTATAATTAGGGGGATTATTTAGATTGGTATTAGTGGGAATTTGGATTATTAACCCTGCTGGGTTAGAAACCCAGAAAAATAGTGTGTGGGGGCTTGAATGTAGTGGTTCTCGGGTTGTGCCTGGGATGCCAGCCATAACTGGCAGGTAAGGTAGGTTATGAATTCAGGCCAGCACAGTAGTGTGTTAGGAGACTGGTATACGGCAGAGCTTCAACTGGTTAGATAACCCAGAGTGTTGGTTGTTAGTCTAGTGTGCTATGAGGGACGTGGAAGTGTGGGGGAAATGCAATGTTGTCTTAATGATCCTATGTACCTTAATGTTAAATCAGGATGCCCTTCAAGGGGTGTCTTTGTACTAGTGAAGGGATCTAGACCCTTTGATCTTACCTAGACCCCATTGATGTTACCCAGACCCCCTTTATCTCACCTAGACCACCCTTGATCTTACCTAGACCTTCCTTGATGTTACCTAGACCCCCTTAATCTCACCTAGACCCCCTTGGTTACCTAGACCCCCTTGATCTCACCTAGACCCCCTAGATCTCACCTAGACCCTTTGATCTTACCTAGATCCTTTGATCTTACCTAGATCCTCCTTGATCTTACCTAGACCTCCTTGATCTTACCTAGACCTCCTTGATCTTACCTAGACCTCCTTGATCTTACCTAGACCCCCTTGATCTTACCCAGACCCCCTTGATCTTACCTTTATCTCCCTTCATCCTCCCTTGCACCTCCACTGCTCCGCAAATTAGTAAGGCCTATACCTGGAGTATGCTGCATAATTGTGATTTGTATATAACATTTTTTAGGTCTACAATTATTTAGCTTCTATCAAAATAACTTATAGAATTAGGTAGTGTTAAGTAGGATAGGTAAGGTATAGAATTGGAGAATCTGCTATATGCATAATGAATGCATATAGCAGGGGAGAGTAATCTCCCCGAAGGCATAGATTACGTAGAACTGTAGGCCTGGGAACCCACCAACGACCTTCAGTAGCTGTATGCAGTCTGTTATTGTACATGGTTTCCGTGGGGATTTTGGTGGGTTCCAGTAGTGTGTGTTAGGAGACTTGTATACGGCAGAGCTTCAACTGGTTAGATAACCCATAGTGTTGGTTGTTAGTCTAGTGTGCTATGAGGGACATGGGAGTGTAGGAGAAATACAATGTTGTCTTAATGATCCTAACTACCTTAATGCTAAATCTGGATGGCCTTCAAGGGGTATCTTTGTACTAGTGAAGGTATCTAGACCCTTTGATATTACCTAGACCCCATTGATGTTACCCAGATCCCCCTTTATCTTACCTAGACCACCCTTGATCTTACCTAGACCACCCTTGATCTTACCTAGACCACCCTTGATCTTACCTAGACCCCCTTGATCATACCTAGACCTCCCTTAATGTTATCTAAACACCTCTTGATGTTACCTAGACCTCCCTTGATCTCACCTAGACCCCCCTTGATCTCACCTAGACCCCCCTTGGTCTAACCTAGACCCCTCTTGATCTTACCCAGACCCCCTTGATCTTACCCAGACCCCCCTTGATCTCACCTAGACCCCCCTTGGTCTCACCTAGACCCCTCTTGATCTTACCCAGACCCCCTTGGTCTTACCTAGACCACCTTGATCTTACCTTTACCTCCCTTCATCCCCCATTGCACCACCACTGCTCTACAAACTAGTAAGGCCTATACCTGGAGTATGCTGCATAATTGTGGTGTGTATATAACACTTTGTAGGTCTACAATTATTTAATTTCTATCAAAATGACTTATAGAATTAGGTAGTGTTAAGTAGGATAGGTAAGGTATAGAATTGGAGAATCTGCTATATGCATAATGAATGCATATAGCAGGGGAGAGTAATCTCCCCTGAAGGCATAGATTACGTAGAACTGTAGGCCTGGGAACCCACCAACGACCTTCAGTAGCTGTATGCAGTCTGTTATTGTACATGGTTTCCGTGGGGATTTTGGTGGGTTCCAGGCTTTGGGTAGTGGTTGTGGTGGGTGTTCTACGTTTTTTATGCCTTTGGTAAGTCTAATGTTGCTTTGTTTACTAAGTTCACAAAACTGACACTTGGGGGAGGAAACTTCAGATGTTTCGGTCTAACCTGGGTTGTTTTGACACCACTTTCGACTGCACCTGACTTTAATTTTCATACCTTTTTTCCTAGACCAGATTTCTCTAACTTTTGTTTTCACATTATAAATGTTATACAATACCAGGTTGGTAAGAGACATTGTGACTGGTATCATTATTCATGAAATGTTTCGCTTGGGGAGTCGACTTCATCTGTCGACTACAGAGGTGACAACAGTCTTGGAGACTAAATTGTCGAGTTAATTTTGAGCTCTAGTCTCCAACCTTGATAAAAGATGGTCAGTCTCTTATCCAGACTTTATTTACTTCTAATTTCTTACCAAATATTGGCCAACAGGAATATTGGAGTTTCTTCTTATGTCTATTGTAAGCTCCTGTTGAACTTTATTATTGAAGGTTAACTTGTCGCAATTTCCCCACTTTTTTGTACTGACACTTTCAGCTACGAATATTGCTACTGTTAGTACTATTAATGTTACTACTACCACCACCACTAGCAGTAGTAGACTGACTACCAGCACTTCTATTATTGCCAGTAATAATACTACCACCACTGGTATTACCGCAAATCTTACCAGTACTACCTACAGTACTGTTATTATTGCTACTGCTTGTACTGCTACTGTCTATACCACTACTGCTGTATTTTGGAACTTGGGCACCATACGTCATTTGTAATTTCACCCCCCCCCTCCATGGTTTTTGCTACCTGTCTTGTGGTCTATTATACTGTTTAACTTTTGGTCTGACTTGATACTCGTCCAAGAGAAACTATAAGATCGTCTCGAATTGCTTCTCCATTGTTGGTTTCCATAAGTGTATTGTAAGTAGTTTTATATATTTAGGTAGTTAGGTTAAGAATAGAATTGGAGAATCTGCTATATGCATAATGAATGCATATAGCAGGGGAGAGTAATCTCCCCTGAAGGCATAGATTACGTAGAACTGTAGGCCTGGGAACCCACCAACGACCTTCAGTAGCTGTATGCAGTCTGTTATTGTACATGGTTTCCGTGGGGATTTTGGTGGGTTCCAGGCTTTGGGTAGTGGTTGTGGTGGGTGTTCTACGTTTTTTATGCCTTTGGTCAAACTCTGCAAACTTAAATATTGATTCATTAAGTTTACACAGTTTTATCATTTTGGAAAATTTAAGCGACGTTCAGGTTCCTTTGAATATAAAAGTTTGTGTCCAGAATTTCAGTTGGTTTGATACTTTGTAAGTAATGAAGTGTAACACTTCTGGCAGCAGACGTTAATGATGAATATAATGAAAACTTCTGTAATCTGAAGTGTTGGCAGAAAGGATTAACTAACATCTGATGCTGATGAGTATAGTTACCCCCCCCCTAACTTAGATTGGTATTAGTGGGAATTTGGATTATTAACCCTGCTGGGTTAGAAACCCAGAACAATAGTGTGTGGGGGCTTAAATGTAGTGGTTCTCAGGTTGTGCCTGGGATGCCAGCCATAACTGGCATTTAAGGTAGGTTATGAATTCAGGCTAGCATAGTAGTGTTAGGAGACTGGTGTACGGCAGAGCTTCAACTGGTTATATAACCCATATTATTATTATAATCAAAGGGGAAGCGCTAAACCTATATAACCCATAGTTGGTTGTTAGTCTAGTGTGCTATGAGGGACGTGTTATTTCCCAAACACTAACACAACAATGATCCTAACTACCTTAATGTTAAATCAGGATGCCCTTCAAGGGGCGTCTTTGTACTAATGAAGGGATCTTGATACAAGTACTTACAAGTACCCTCCCCGTCTTTGGATCAAACCTGATTGCCTAACATATCAGGTCCTATGGATATACACAGCTTGGGGAATATCTAGTTATGGGAATTTTTGGGGGGTAAATCTGCACGTACGTAAAATAGTTTGAATGGGGGGAGGGGGGAGCGGTAAACTCTCGGGGGGACAGGTCGATGATAGTCAGGTTTGAATCAGATTAGTGCAAGTTGAGTAAAAAGTCAATATTTATTTTTTCCCCAGTTAATATCCTTTAAATATAGGCGTCTAAGAGTAGGTTTGGCTTGTTGTAAAGTATGTAATAGTTTACCCTCTTGTTTAATTGGCACAGAATCCTCCTGACAACACTGGAGACGAGGTGATCGTAATAGTCTGTGTTAGAAGTCTTCCCTGCGAACACTGTTCTTGTGCACGAGGAAGTGTTGTACACGACTCCACTGCCCAGTGCCGCAACACTTACCTTCCTGACGATACGAACACCAGGTCATGAAACTTTAAAAATGTATCATACCTCAAACTACCAACAATAGCAGTGTTGAGGCTGTTCGTCTCATTACTACTGTTGTTAGTAGGGTTGGGGTAGGTATTTTTTTTTTTTTCCCCGAGCTTAAAGCTCCCGAGTTGTGTGAATGTTGTCTCCTGCTGACAAATACAGCAGTTGAGACTTATTTCTTTTGTGTTCCTTGAACACCTTTTGTGTGTTCATTGAACATTACTGTGATAAAGAAAGAATTTATTACAGTTTAATTAACAAGTTTATTGAATCTTGTAGGTTGAAGACATCTGCTGTGTGGTGAAGGCCGTGCTGTGGGCAGCTGCTGTGTGGTGAAGGCCGTGCTGTGGGCAGCTGCTGTGTGGTGAAAACAGTGCTGTGGGCAGCTGCTTTGTGGTGAAGGCCGTGCTGTGTGCAGCTGCTGCGTGGTGGAGACCGTGCTGTGGGCAGCTGCTGTGTGGTGAAGACCGTGCTGTGGGCAGCTGCTGTGTGGTGAAAACAGTGCTGTGGGCAGCTGCTGTGTGGTGAAGGCCGTGCTGTGGGCAGCTGCTGTGTGGTGAAGGCCGTGCTGTGGGCAGCTGCTGTGTGGTGAAGGCCGTGCTGTGGGCAGCTGCTGTGGTGAAGGCCGTGCTGTGGGCAGCTGCAAGTCTTCAGAAATGTCATCGCCAGCAGCAACACACCAAAACAATGTCTGCAAAGATAAAAGTACGGACATTACTAGATTATTCATGAACTACAGTAAGTAATAGTTAGAGTCTTAACTGTATTTACAATGTTTCCTTCAACATTCTATAGAAAGAAGAAAAAAAATATTTCCAAGTTGATTTATCAAAAAATTACCATGGAATTAGAATAATTGAAGTTTAAATTACCAGAGGTTGATGGAACTGGAGGAGCTGGAGGTGTTGGTGTGGTGGATGGCAGAGAAGTGACTAGTGGCGCCACTATTGTTGACCTCCATGGCTAAATGGCGCCATTGACCTGGAGGAGGAGGGGGGGATGACGTCAGTGGTTGTTTGTGGGGAGGGGGAAGGTCATATGGGAAGGGTTGTGGGTTGGTTGCTGGTGGAGGGGTTTGGGGGGTGAGTAGTTAGTTGTTACTGGTGGGAGGGTGATGGGGGGATGGTTGTCACTTGGTAATTACTAAGGGACTAATACAGTCTTGTTACTGTGTGTTAACGTGGCTTCAACCTTGACATTTGACACGTCCTCCACACTACTACAAACACACTCCTTTGTCACATATCCCTAATTCTAATGAACAATGTCCATGATCTTGGGCTTTACGTATTTGATATCTCTTGTGGGTTTAGTGCTTCGTTTTGATCAGGGCGGCAGGGGAAGGGGCTCAACGTGGGAATTAAATTGAATTACAAATAATAAATGAACTAAAGTGAATGATAAACAACAGTTTTAGAAAAAAAATTGTTAGGTTTCGAACACGTCTGATTTTATTTTTTTCAATTTTGACTTTAAGAATAACTGACTATAATTTTCAATATATTCCATCTACACTGTATAATAATTATAGATGTGTATTTATTTATATCTTTGGTGTCAGACTTTCGGTATCTATCAATATGGTGACAGTTGACCACAAGGACACATGGTTTTCTCTGACAGGAAACACATGACTGAATCACATGGTGGAGCTTAGTTTAGTTTAATATCTTTATTATGCACCCCATACCCATCCTGTGGGCGGTAGTCAAAAGATTACAGAGGTACTTTGGGGTCCAAGGACTGGACCCCAAAGTTATGATAGCTGAACTAGTTACAAAGGTAATGTACTCCAGGTAGATCTGGTCACAATCATGGCAAGTTACAGAGGTAATGAATCAGCCTCGCTCCTATACATGGTTACTTTCACTGTCCAGATCTACACATGGTTTTCTCTGACAGGAAACCTCATGACTGGGTCTGAATTACATGGTGGGGCTTCACTGTCCATGTCTACACAAGTATCTGTATAATATGGTTGTGGTGATGCATCACCTTTACTCTCTTGATTTGGTATGTTCTTTTTATTTTCTGCAGATGTACTTGGGAATGCTGGTGGGTCCTCAGAATCATCATCTGGTAGTGGTACTGATTCTTCATTACTAGCTTCTGTTTTCCATTACGGAAGCATAGAAAAATTCTGTAAGGCGTTGTGTCTTTGCCAAGACTGCAGCAGCATTTCTTTCGCTTAATTCTTTAAAAAGACATTGTCCTCATCGCTTCCGGGCCGTGTGGACGTGCTGCGCAGACACACCCGATTTAGTTGATTTTCTGCGCAGTATGCCTGTTTTGAGCAATCAACATGGCGGACGTGTGAATACTGTCTGTGTGGAACTGGTACGTGGTGCCCTAAGCAGTTCTACAATGCAGGTGCTACTCCCTACGATTATTCGTGATGTGTATGGGATACCCAATGAAGAGCTTTATGGTGTGGCTGTTAACTGAGTTACGAGGATTTTCATCAAATTTATAAATGCTGGATTTTACTCAAGCATAGTTGACAAGTACCACGAGAAGAGGATGGCCGTGAATACAGCAGTGGAGGTATGTCTACATGATGTATCCAGCTATGTGACATACGTAAAAGTCAGGAATGTGCCCTTTGAAGCTACAGAATATGATGTGGTTGCGGTCTTTCGTCGTTATGGCAAGATTCATGCGGCAGAATTGGGAGTGTGGAAGGATGGGCCTTATGTAGGACTGCCCGATGGATCCTTCAATCTGAAGATGACGTTACGGCAATCAATTCCTTCGTATGTTTTACTGGAAGAGTTCTGAACACAGGTCTACGTATACTATGCAGGACAGAGGCGGACTTGTAGGCTGTGCGGATCATTTGACCATATGGCAGCCCAATGCCATAGGAAACCAGGACAGAGGGAACAGATGCCAACACCGGTAGATCAGCAGTTGGGTCCTGTGGTGCAGGAGACAGATGCGGCCGAAAGGCAGGCATCGTGCAGTTGGAGTGAGGAAGTGGATAAAGCAGAGGTGGAGACGGACTCATGTGCTACGTTACCTGTGGGGACGTGGCCTAAGCAGACGACGAACGATGACGGTGAGCCTGTAATGCAACAAGATGTAATGCTGGATGAGGTTTTGAATACCTTCCTGAGTGAAGTGGAGGGGAGTCTGCATGATGAGCAGCGTGGATGCTCATTGGAGGAGACTACAGTCTCATCGGGACGTGGGAAGACCGTGTGCAATGAGGGGAAGAAGCAAACGGTAGTGGCTGAGGTGCACAGAGCGTGCATGGAAGAGGTTACATGTGGAGACGGAGGTTCACGCAAGAGAGCAGCTGGGACGTCTGATATGGAAGACGTCTTAACGCCAGGGCAGAGACCTGGAAAGAAGTCTTGGAAGCCCAAGTTGGATCTCCCGGAGAGTGGGTGTAGCGGTGCTGAAGTACTGAAAGGTTCAAAGGATAAGGGGGGGGACTGGACAGACAAGGTGACAAACGGGGCTCTAGTCAGCAGCCAGGTCACGCGGGTGCCATTCCAAGGCGGCGGGGCAAGCCGCCTTTACTGTCATAATTCATGGTTGTAACGATCAATGTTAATGGCCTGAGAGCCGAGGTTAAAAGAGTATGGGTGGAATGTTTTTTAAAGAGATTTAATGTAGATATATGTTTCATTAAGGAGCACAATTATAAGTTTGGTTGTGAGTTGTCTTTGAGAGGTTATAAGTTGTATGTGAGTGGCTCTTTGAGGTTAAAAGGTGGGGTTGCTGTGGCTGTAAAGGAAACCAGTCCATTGTGTATTTTGGGGTGGGAGGAGGGGGGGAGGGTCGTGTGGGTGGAGGGAGAATGGGGTGCAACGAGGGTTTGTTTTATAGAGTGTATATGCCGGCGGATGGCAACGCACGAGTCAAGGAGAACTTTGTGAGGGAATTTTTGATGTACTATTTTAGGGGTTTACCTTTAGTCACTGTAATAGGGGGAGATTGGAATTGTGTTATTAGGGGGTGGGGATGTGGAACCGAGGGGGGCGGGGTGTATGTTGGGCTTGTTACGTAATGTGTTTGGAGACATGGGGGTTTTGGATGTTGTGGGGAGGGGAGGTTGGCAGGTTGAGTATATGTTT
The DNA here is from genome assembly GCF_038502225.1 of Cherax quadricarinatus. Classification (NCBI taxonomy): domain Eukaryota; kingdom Metazoa; phylum Arthropoda; class Malacostraca; order Decapoda; family Parastacidae; genus Cherax; species Cherax quadricarinatus. The sequence continues at coordinate 3,512,223 of NC_091387.1, forward strand.
GTCAGACGGGATTATGCTGCAAGATTAGATAGGATCTATGCAACGGAAGCTGTACGTGTGTTGGGAGTCAGGACTTTTGATGTGGGGTTTTCTGATCATAGGGCAGTTATGGCAGATCTTGATTGGGAGGGTATGGTTAGGATACAATCGGGTTTTTGGAAATTAAATGCAAGACTCGTGAGGAGTAAGGTGAGTATGGCTTTTGGGGAATGGTGGCAAACTTTTTGGGGTTCTAGAGAGGTGGAGTCGTGTGTCTTAGAATGGTGTGAAAGGCACGCTAAGCCGGGTATAGCAGGTTTTTATAAAAGGAAGGGACGAGGCAGGGTGGAGGTATGGGTTGCAAAATTATTTTGAATATCAGCTAAATGGGTGTTATGAGGAAGGGGGGGGGGCGGCAGTACGGAAACATGGTGCAACTCGAGGACAGGTTGGCAGAGTTACATAATGGCAGATTTGATTCGGTACGTGTAAGGGCGGGAATGGAAGCTGTGCTGTGGGGTGATAAACCTTCGGGAAGTGTTTTGCGAGGTTTTAGGGTTAGGGATTCGACTATTTTAAACTTGGAGGTAAGTGAGGATATGGGTGGTTATCATAAGGGACAGGTACTGAATACTACAGAAGGCATGAGCAATTATGCTGATTTCTGGTTCCAAAAGAAGTGGGGGAAGGGGGAGGAGGGCAATGCTATTGAGGAGGTGTGGGGGGGAGAGGTTTAGGGTCATATGGAGAGGAGGGCATGGGGATGGGAGGTGAGATTAGCATGGGGGAAGCTGAGGAGGCTGTGTTCAATATGAGTACTGGCAAGGCACCGGGTATAGATGGGATATCAAATGATTTTTATAGAATTCAATGGGAGCACATTAAGTACTGTCTGGTGAGGGTCATGAATTGTATGCGACGGGAGGGACAGTTAGGACAGACTCAGCGAACGGGTGTAGTCATATTAGTACGCAAGAGGGAAGAGTGAGTGAGCACAGAGCTATTTCACTAATGTGTGCCGACTACAAGATTTTCGCGAAGATACTGGGCAATAGGATGAAGAAGGTGTTAGGTGGGGTTATTCATAAGGGGCAGATGGGTATTCTGGGCAGAAGCATGAGAGATGGGCATGGCTGCATTAGGGATTTTTTGGAGGGTTGCAACGGGGGAGGGCTTTTGGGCATTCATTGGGAAAATGCATACGACTGTGTGGATAGAAACTTTCTGAGGGCTAGTTTGTTGCATCTCGGTTTTGGCATGGGAGTGGTGAGGTGGGTTGATACAATGTATTCATCTGCAATGGTGCGAGTACAAATTAATGGCAGGTTGGGAAGGCCTGTAAGGATGGAGAGGGGTTTGAGACAGGGGTGTCCCCTGTCTCAAATATTGTTTGCTTGTATGCAGCATCCATTTTATGGGCTCGTTGAGGGGAGGGGGATTTTAAATGGGAAGAAGGATGGGTGTGTAGATGTGGTGGGGTATGTGGATGATACCACTGTTCTGATAGCCAGAGTGGAGGGATTGCGTACGGTAGGAAGTGTGTTGGAGCTTTTCGGGAGGGCATCTGGCATGCGGGTGAACAGAGCAAAATCAAGTTTGCTGGAGGTGGGTGCCTGGGTGGGGGGGGGCTTGGGGTTGGAGTTTGGGTGGGAAGTAGTGGCTAGGCTAAAAATTTGTGGAGTTATATACATGACAGATGCGCGGGAGGCTAGGCAGGTGAATTCGGAGGTCGTGGTGGAGAAGGCAGTAAAAAAGTTAAGGAGTTTATGGGCGAGGGACGTCACCTTACAACAGCGGGCGATAATTGTAAATTCATTAGTTTATAGTAAAGTATGGAGTATGGCTGTGGTGTATCCACTGCAGACTCCAGATGTACATGAGATTCAGAGGAGGGCATTACGTTATGTTTGGGGTTTCGGGAGGGCATGGCTAAGCAAGGTGGTGGTGATGTCGAATATACGCAGTGGAAGAGTAGGCCTTTTAGCGTTGGGGCCGAGAGTAAAGGCCTTATATGTGAAACAGAGGTTTGTTATGGAGGGGGGGGGAAAGAGGGGTTAGAGTGGGGAAAGTGATGGAGGATGTGCAGAGATGGTGGAGTGGAAAAGAATTAATTGAATGCGAGGATATGCTGAGGTTGTTGTTATTGATTAGGGAGGAGGCAAAACTTAGGGTGGGGCGTTTGGTGACGATGAGCAGAAGGCTGGAAATCATACAGGGGGTATCGGTTTATCCCTTGTATGATTGGGGTATGATGGAATGACTTTCGAAAGCTTAAGTTAATGCCGAGAGTACAGGAGTTTGTATATAGATTTATAATGGGGATATTAGCATCGAAAGCTGTTTTGTGTTCAATGGGATTGGTGAGGGAACAGACCTGCGATCACTGTGGAGAACAGGAAACAGCTTTTCATGCGGTTTATTTCTGTGAAGAGTTGAGGGAGGTAAGGGTGTGGTTAGCGAAGGTTTTTAGGTTGATGGGTGGGGGTAATGTAGGGACCCTGCGAGCCTTAACATTAGAAGTACGCGGGGTCTCCAGAGAAGTGAAAAGGGCCATTATGTATGTAGTGGTGGATTTTCTGTATATTTCCTGGGGGATGAGGGACACGGGAGGAGGAAGAATTAGGATTAGGGCAATTACTGCGGGCATATATAGAACGGTTTGCAGAAACAAACTTATTTACGGGGGACAGTGGAGGGTACGTTTTTTGGAGACCTACTGCAAACTTACGGTCAATGGCCTCATTCAGTTGGCGAGCTAATTATACGTAAAGGACTGGTTTCCTTTATAAGCGGGTTGCCATTAGTTTTTCGGAGGGAGAGTGTATAAGGTAAAGGACTTGCGAAGGAATGTGAGGGTCGGGAAGGTATGTACTGCGTGGTGCTGTGTTGACATGTAAGTTTTGTGTGCAAGATTTTGATTAGCCCAAGATTTGTATAAATTAGGTCCTTGAGATTAAAAGGGAAGTTATAGAAGTCACTGTCCATGTTAGTCTACCAGTTTTTGCAAAGATAATTTTTCTGGTATGTATTTTTGCAGTATTTATTGTAATTTTGTAGGGAATTTATTTCCTCTTAGATGACTTTTATATTTGTTTTTACATAATTTGTTTTCCATCACTTTTGTAATGTTATTAAGTTTCGTTGCTGATGCAACGTATGCTGTAAACATCTTGCAGTTGTTGATGCTTTATACGCTTATGTAATTTTGTGTAATGCTTATTGTTATAGAGAAATGTTGACGGATAATTACCAGACTTTGTTCTTAAGTTAAATCTCATAATCAGTTGCATGTATATATAAAGTTACAAAAATTTATGTTTGATCACTGCTGTGATCAATACGTGTGCGAATGATGTGGGTGTATTTATAGATGAGTTTTCATGGGGGGGCCGCCCCCTCCAACAGTTTTGTGTGTATGTGTCAGATATAATATCATTTTGTATAATGTGTGTCAGTGAATGGTGTGTATGTATTTTGCGTGTTTCAAATTTTTTTCTCTTGCACTTGTGATATAATTCTTCGTAATCTTGTCCAGATCCTGTATTATTGTGGTATTTAATATTTTATACTACCTTGTGATTTATGATGTTTTAAATAAAATATAAAAAAAATTCTTTAAAAATCTTTCTTTTCCGAGCTCCTGAGAACTGAATTTTCCGTGTCATACTGGGGTCTTCTGAGAAAACACCTCTTCAAGGGGGGTTCCTCGTTGTGGTGAAGAGGCTATCAGTCTGAGGAATTGAACCATTTGGTCTTCTTCCTCAGACGGAACTTAATTATCCTCCCTATCCCCCTTTTTTCCCCTTTCCTCCCCCCTCCCAACCCTCCCCTTTTTTCCGTCCCATTTGTAGCCTCTGCCATCCTTCCCCCTGGCATTAGGGTTTATAGGTAAGGGGAAGTGTGCCGGAGTTCACCCCGCTCCATGAGGTTAATCGGGTGTGGTGTAATTTGCCGTGGAATCTGGATTGTCTGGAGGCACCCTGTTCCCTTTCCTGATTTCCGAGGAGTGGGCGGGGTGCCCTGCAGATGACGGGTGTATTTCCAGAGGCTGCCTGTCGGTTCTGGGAGGTAGCAGCCGAAGGAGGTATGCTCTGTGGCGGGTTTCCAGCCTCCCTCTCTTTTGTCCGCCGAGGTGGCTCGGTAGATGTGAGGTTGCTATCCCGGAGTGCTGGTTTACTAGCGTGACGGACAGGGTATGACACGGGTTTCACACTACATCTGCACGTGGTTTCGAGGTCCTCTCGAAGAAATTACAACCCTTTCATTCCATGGAGTCTTCATTCCGTGATAACCCTCCTCCTTCCAGGCCCCATTTTGTTACCACATCCTGTTCTGACTGTTACTGGACCAGACTCCAAACTATATAGTGTAGATGGAATATATTACAAACTGAAAATTGTCAGTTTATCATTCATTTTACTTCATTTCTTATTTGTAATTCAATTTACATGTTGAGGGCCCCCCAAACCTAAAGTGACCCAGGGGCCCCCGAGGATCTAAATCAGGCCCTGACTGTATCCCATAACTCCAGTGATCCCTGTATCGCATAAGCTCAGCTCTCTCTGCCCCAGTGATCCTAGATATACCAATATTCCTTTAGCCCAGCCCCATCTACATCAGTGGACAAAAGCAATAATTACCAGATTACAACAGCATACGTTTTTGAAGTATAATCTCAGCACTGAAAGATTTGAAACCAATCGGATGAAGCATTCCCTAGCTATTGCATAAACTACTGTTGCAAAATACAACTCTTAACTTTGTCACTGGTGTAATACTTGTGGTGTACATGTGCTAGTACCATTTATATACAAAGTCCCTTGACCAAGCCAATCACCATTGACATTAAACCCACTCAGAAGTTCAATTATCAAGTTACAGGTGGTGTAGGTTACAAGCCGATCTAATGAAGCATACACAATTTATTCCATGAAAACTAGTATCTTAGAGTTTCTAGGTTATATCTTACAATAAGACACTTGTGCAACCTTTGGATATCTATATTCCGGAAAAGTTTCGCCAGCCAGTGGCTTCTTCAGTCCAATACAGAAGAAGGTGAAAGATGAATAGGACTCTAAAGTCATCAGTCCTTCAGCTTGGAGTCAATGTGTTGAGTCCATCAGTCTTGCCTTTTGTCAAGATTGTGCCAACCGCGTCTTGATATGTGATAATTACTGTCTAGTGCGATGGTAATAGTTGCATATGTGAGGTCAGGGGTAGATAAGACAAGTAGATTATTAGCAACATATATTAGGGAAGATAGAATAAAAATTCTGTCTATTCAGGAGTCGACCAATTTGCTCATCCTGTCTAGGAGCCGACCAATTTGCTCATCCTGTCTAGGAGCCGACCAATTTGCTCATCCTGTCTCTTGAGGAGCCGACCAATTTGCTTATCCTGTCTCTTCGTGTCTTGCTTTGAAAACTTGGAAATAGCTTTAGATACGAGGACGAGGACTGCGTGTGCCTACTGGCCCATACAAGGCAAATCTTTCTCTGTCATTCTCACTCATGTGGTAGCACGTCCTTATCTGAAGAGGGGTACCTGCTCTCAGGAGATGCCTCGTATGTCTCTCCTCGTCAGGAAGATCGAACCTAGGTCCTCTCGATTGTGTGATCCAGTCATAAGGGGACTTCCACAAGAGTCAGCTTTAGGGAGGTTCCTTGATGTTGGTGAGAGGCTCGTGATCTAGGGAATTGGATCTGCTCTCCGGTTCCCTAAACTGAATACCTTCCATCCCCCACATGCGCTGTATAATCCCACGGGTTTAGCGCTCCCCTATGATTACAATAATGTCGCCTATTCTTTATTTTATACATTTTTTTTTATTTTTTTTCAGTTTTGAATGCCGTTACATCCGGGATCCGGCGCCGCCATCTTGTGGCGTTAGTATGCTGCTGACCTTTATGGAGGGAGGATGTGTGTGCTCAGCGCTCCCGTCTTCACCTCTTATATTGCTCAAGAATGGTAGGTAATACCTACTAGGTATCACCCACAATTATGACAGTATAGAACGGCCATGTGACCGAGACCTAAACGGTCTCTTGACGCGGGTGTTAAGTCACGTGATGACCCCCCCACTAGAGATTTTGGTCATGTGACCGAGAACTTCCCCCGGCTTAATACTCGATGACCCCAGCGGGTTTAGCGCTTAGTTATGATTAATAATTGTCAATAAAGAATTAATACCATCACATCATACGATGGCTAGAGCTTTATTAACTCAGTAATGCTATTAATGACATTCAGCTGTGTGGCCCATACGGGTTTAGCGCTTAGCCAGGATTATAATGATTTATTAGCAGGGACATTTTTTGGGGGTTATCCTGGAGGGTAATTTATGGTACGTATGATGTATTTATATTTATCTGTCTAAACTTTGTCAAAAATTTTGCTATGTAGGTTCTTGTGGGTTTAGCGCTTACCTTTGTATGTCATCCATTCCCTCCTCTCTCTCAATCCCTTTGACCTTCACTAGACCCTTATTAGGGTCATGGGAAACTGTATGACCCTTTCGGGTTGTGGTGCAGCGCATGGCCTTGCGAGTTTAGCGCTTAGTTATGATTATAATTTCTGGTCCCCTCAAGGAAGGTTCCTTGATGATGGTGAGGGGCTCTTGATCTAGGGAATTGGATCTGTGCTCCAGTTCCCTGAATTAAGCCTGAATACTTCTCCCCCCCACAGGCGCTGCATAATCCTACGGGTTTAGTGCTCCCCCTTCATTATAATAATTTCTGGTTGTGGTACATACGTTGGACTGCGGGCGGCCGTCACTAACAGCTTGATGACTCAAAAACTGATTATAATACTAACCATAATATTTAAAAGGATGGAGGGGTAAGCCAGCGGAAGGCCTCGGTCAGATGACCAAGAGCTCCAGTGGCAGGTCATTATCTAACTTGTCCTGTTTCCTGACAAACCTTACCTAACCAAACAGCTTGATTGATCAAGCCAGCGGTGTCTTCGGGAAGTGTCTACAGGTAAACCCATAAGGGTAATGGGTATTGGGAGATATTTAGGTGTGATAATTATTATAATCAAAGGGGAAGCGCTAAACCCGGAGGATTATACAGCGCCTGGGGGGGGGATGTGGAAGGCATTCAGGCTTAATTCGGGGAACTGGAGCACAGATCCAATTCCCTAAATCAAGAGCCCCTCACCAACATCAAGGAACCTTCCTTGAGGGGTTAGGTGTGATAAAACGAGAAACTTCAGTTCATTAGTTTGAGAATTCATGGCTGACATCAACATGGTATTATTTAATGATTATTTTGGTTAATAATATACTAGTGGCCTTTTATGCTTAACCATTTTATTACGTACATGTAAACTACATTTTGTATATTGCAGGAAAGTTACGGTTGTATCAATGTTCCTCACCCTTACAGGCTCCACTCCAGCACAAAAACTTAAGTCATCTCCGGTTTTTAAGGTCTTACAAGCAAGGCGTTTCCTAATTCCCTTTAAGAGAAGTGCCATTCCAAATTTTCGTGGTCAGACCTAATTGCCTTGTATTCCCCAGTCAGTTTATTCAGGTATACACAAATACAGTTACATAGGTTATCATAGCAGCATATATGTAAATAACCTGGGATAACCTTAAGTCAGTCAGTGATTTATTTCCGTTGGGGTCCTTACAATATAGTTTTCACGTTTGAAAGTCTTAGTTTAATATCTATTATGTACCCCATACCCATCCTGTGAGCGGTAGTCAAAAAGATTAGAGGTACATGATGGCTCCAGGGACTGGGCCCCAAAGTTTTGATAGCTGTACAAGTTACAATGAACCATTCACACATCTACACCTGATCACAATTGCAGGTTAGTCACGAACTGTTTCACAAAGCAGTCTTGGTCAACCTGAAGGAATTCTTAGGACTGGATTCTCAATCAGTTTGGCAGTAATTACAACGTTCAGTATTGGCAACATTTTTAGTTTAGTTTACTCCTGGTACACAGGTATTGTGCCCTTTTTTTTTTTATTTACACCTGGTATCCTCAGCTAAACCAGTCAAGCTTGATTACTCTCGGTTTGGTAAGGTTTGTCAGGAAACTAGTGTTTCCTGATGCGGGTCTCAGTCATGTGATGACCCACAGCTAGAGCTTTTGGTTATCTGACCGAGGCCTACTGCTGGCTTACCAGTCCACCCCTTTGAAAATTATGGTCATAGTTATAACCATTTTTGATAACTCAGGCGACTGTCATTTCACAGTCCAAATTTTCATATATGTATATATATATATGTGTGGATCTCCTATCCCACAATATAATACCGCCAGGTGTGGGCTCCTTTTTGATCGTTGAATGTCATGACAGACTCTTTATAACTTTCCCAAAAGCTGTTTCTTAGTTGGCTGAACCTCTTAAAACTTTATATTGTTTTACCGGGGGAGGCGATAGACAAAACCTCAAATTCCAGCAGCATTTAGCACCAATCGTGTCTAGACTAGGCTACGGTGACAATGCATCTCTCAGCCTCTCTGTGTATTCTTTATAAGATCGATCCCATTCATCACGAGACATTGCTTTTGTGTCTGTCTTTTTCAACCTTCCCTGTTCGACAGCCAGTATACAAAGGCGTGGCCCTTGTTTACAAGATAAGGAGACGCCTATTTTCTCTGCCTTTTCATTTATTTGCATTTATTTATTTGCAGTAATCGACCTCCTATATGAAGATTACTGCAAATAAATGAATTAGTGCTACTAGCATCTGTAATTATTCTATACGTGGAAAGACGGTGAAGGTCAGGAAAGGTGATAAGAAAGGCAGAGAAAATAGGCGTCTCCTTATCTTGTAAACAAGGGCCACGCCTTTGTATACTGGCTGTCGAACAGGGAAGGTTGAAAAAGACAGACACAAAAGCAATGTCTCGTGATGAATGGGATCGATCTTATAAAGAATACACAGAGAGGATGAGAGATGCATTGTCACCATAGCCTAGTCTAGACACGATTGGTGCTATCCCCTTTTTCCTTTCCTCCTCCTCCTCCTCCCCACCCCTCCCTTTTGCCCTTCCTCTTTTTGGCCTTTGGGATTTCTCCCACAGGCGCACTAGTTCCTAGGTAGGGGAAAGGATACCGGGGTCCATCCCATTCCGTTGAGGTTCTTGGCAGTGGCGTAGTTTGCCGTGGAATCTGGATCGCCTGGGGATGTCCCGATCCCTCTCCGGTATCCCGGAGTGTAGCTTTGGGTGTCTTTCAGCCAACGGGTGTATCTCTGGAAGCCTCCTTTCGAATTCCAGGGGTGGTGGCCGAAAGAGGTATGCTTTGTGGCGGATATCCAGCCGCCCTCTCTTTTGTCCACCGAGGTAGCTCGGCAGATGTGAGGTTGCTATCCCGGATTGCTGGTTTACTGGCATGAAGGGTAGGGTATGGCATGGGTTTCATGCTGCATCTGCGCTACTAGCGGTGCTGAGGTCCTCTTGGGCGCGGAGGGAGATTTCCGGCCCTTTCATTCCTCCTGGGAACTATTCCTCCCCGCTCCCCCCTTTTTTTATTCTTTTTTTTTTATTTTTATTTTCTTTTCTTTTTTTTTTCTTAAAAACAAAAAGCAAAGGAGTAACCTAACCATGGAGAACCCAATCCATGAACCCACTACCCCCGGGCCCCTTCTTGATACCACACCCCATTCTGACCCTGCCTTGTATTTAGACCACTCTTCGGACACTCCTGATGCCCCTGTACCTCTTGCTAGTGCTGTTTCCTCACCCGCTTCAGGTACCGGGGCTACGACTAACTCCTTCGATTTGTCTGACCTCCGCTCTCCTTTGACTATGCTTCCGGCCTCTCCCTCTATGGTACGGCAATTTTCGAATCGCCAGCCCATTTCACGACAGACCAACTCTGGTCCTACTCCTAAATGCCAACGTCAATCTCCTGATGATGTTCCTTCGTTACCTTCCCATTCTACTCGGAAACGACCGACATGTCATGCACTCCCTCTCCACGCTCAGTTTCGGACCACACAATGGACTAAATTCTTTACTTTAAGACTGACTTCTAATTCTGCCTATCTTTCTGACCATAGTATTGGCAAAGCGCTCCTGCGTCATGTTGGTAGAGATATTTCATTTCATGCTCTCAAGAGCGGTACGCGCATTGTCACTGTCCAGAATGCTACCCAAGCTCATGATCTTTCTCTCCTTTCGCATATCGATACTACTACTATCACTATTGAAAAACATCTTTCTCTCAATTCTTGTAGTGGTACTGTCATTCTGCCCCATACCATAGTCCAACAGAATTTCAAGTCATGTGACAATGACATTCTTGAACAGCTGGAACTCCAGGTTCTCCCAATCCTCAAAGTAGACACTTATGTCCTTCCTGCCCGCGGGCGGAGACGTTACCCTTGCAATGTGGCTCGATTAACTTTCGACAGCCGTGAACTCCTGTCCTCTGTTTATGTCGCGGGATATCGATTACAAGTTCGAAAGGTGATCCCTACACCGCAACAGTGTAGAAATTGCTGGCGTTTTGGTCACCCAGCAAAATATTGCAGATCTATAGCCGAATGCCCAGTCTGTGGTGCCGACAACCATTCTAATGCATCTTGCAGTCAACCTCCATCTTGCCTTAATTGTAATGAGGCTCACCCTTCGTACTCTCGCCGTTGCCAGGTCTACTTGAATGAGCGTGAAATCCGTTGCCTCAAAGAGGCAGAAGGTCTCCCTTATGCTATGGCAGTTACTCATCTCCGCCTCCAAGGGAGACTACCCCGTGTTTCTTATTCTCGTGTTTCAAAACACCCCCCCACTTCTGGGGTCCCATCTTCTGCAGCCTCCTCTGTTGTTACCCCTCCCATAGCCACTCCGGCATCTAATCCTTTTGCTGTCCTTGGCTCTAACGTCCCGACTAAAACTCTGTCTGTTCTCACATCTTCGCGTCCTTCCTCACAAGCCACAGTATCGACAAGACCCCATACGACACCTTATACCAATCGCCCCTCTACTTCTCAGAAGTCCAAAAAATCCCCAGTGCTCAAATCTTCTTTACCCCTTCCTTCCCTTCTTCCACCTCCGCACTTTACCTTTCCAGTCTCTGTGTCTAGTTCTTCCCCTCTCTCTGGCTCTATTACAAGTGTGGAGGTTCACCCTCCTCCTCGTACTATACCTTCCACCCCCGTCCCCTCCCAAGTTTCCCCCTCTTCTGCCACCTCCCAGGTTTCTGCCTCTTCTGTCCCCTCCCACACTTCTTCTACAGTTCCCTACACTCTTTCGTCCCCCTCTACTTTGGTACAGTCCATTACTGTCCCAATCTTTACTCACCCTCCTCCTTCTACCTCCAATATTGTCTCCCATACATCTTTGAATTCAGAAACACTTGAAGCCATTTCAGAATATATTGCAGAGACTAAACCTTCAATGGACACTGATCCACCTCCTACTCCCTCTCTTCCATCTCCACAACTCCAATCTTCGCAACGCTCCGTTCCTTCGCTACTTGAACGTCTTCCAATGCCACCACAAGTTGACTTTTCTAACCCCTCTAGTCCGTAGGTGCCCTTCCCTACGGATTCCTGGTATTTTCTTTATTGCCAATCATGGCCTATTTACAGTGGAATATCCGCGGCCTCAGGGGTAATCGGGGTGAGCTTCAGATGTTGCTTTCCAGGTTTTTCCCTGTTGGTGCTTGCTTACAAGAACCAAAATTACACTCAGCTGTTTCCCAACCTATCTCAGGCTATAATTTATTGTATTCTTCGGATCCTTTCTCAGATGGGACCTTTAATGAAAGTGCCCTTCTTCTACGCAGTGATATTCCGTACTGTCAACTATTTGTCCATACCTCGCTGCATTACACTGCAGACCGTATCCGCTTGACTAAGTGGTTTACAATATGTTCTTTATATCTCTGTCCTTCTCGAGCATTTTCTATCCCAGATTTTGCCTTTCTAGTTTCATCCTTACCACCACCACTTCTGTTACTTGGTGATTTTAATGCCCACCATTTCCTCTGGGGGGGTCTCATTGTGACTCACGAGGCATCCAGTTGGAGGCTTTTCTCGCCTCTCACCCCCTCCATGTTTTAAATACGGGTACTCCCACCCATTTTGATCCTCGTACTCATACTCTCTCTTGCATCAATCTATCAGTCTGCGCTTCCTCCACTGCACTAGACTTCACCTGGTCTGTTCTACCGGACTTACATGACAGCGATCATTTTCCAATCATTCTTCTTCTCCTTCCTATTCACCACCTTTCCGTAGCCCTCGCTGGCAATTTGATCGGGCAAATTGGGATCTTTACTCACAACTCTCTGCTTTTAGTGAGGTTCCTTCTTCATCCTCCATTGATGAGCTCATACACCTCTTCTCGACGTCAGTTTATACCGCAGCTTCTCATTCTATACCCCAAACCTCAGGCAGGCATTCTCAAAAGTGCGTGCCTTGGTGATCTGCTTGTGCTCGTGCAGTACGTTTGAAACACGCTGCATGGGGCAGGTACCGGTACAATAGAACCGCTGAGAGACTTCTTGATTTTAAGCAGAAGCGTGCAATCGCTCGCCATGTCATCCGTGAAGCTAAACGCACTTGCTGGCGAGACTATGTTTCCACCATCACCTCTGCTTCTTCTATGAGTGCAGTCTGGAAAAAAGTGAGGAAATTGAGTGGTAAATACTCTCCTGACCCGGCTCCTGTTCTACGGGTCGCTGGTGTTGATGTAGCAAACCCTCTCGACGTTGCCATTGAACTTGGCACACATCTGGTCCGTATTTCCCGGGGGCTCCATCTATGCCCCTCGTTTCTTTCCTCAAAGTCTGCCAGAGAGTTAGTACCCTTGGACTTTTCTTCTCTCAGAGAAGAACAGTATAATGTGCCTTTTACACTTCAAGAACTGGAGGCAACATTCTCAGCTTGCCGATCATCGGCAGCTGGGCCTGACGACATTCATATTCGTATGTTACAACATTTACATCGGTCAGCCCTTGTAGTCCTCTTACACCTCTTCAATCTTATTTGGGCACAAGGAGTTCTTCCCCAGCTGTGGAAATCTGCCATTGTTCTCCCTTTCCGCAAACCGGGTACTACAGGACATGATGCCTCCCACTATCGTCCCATCGCTCTTACTAGTGCAGTTTGCAAAGTGATGGAACGTCTCGTAAATCGACGTTTAATGTGGTATTTAGAGACACAACAGTCTCTCCGCTAGTCAATATGGCTTTCGTAAGGGCCGTTCTACCATAGACCCCTTAATACGCTTGGATACGTATGTTCGTAATGCCTTTGCAAATAATCACTCAGTTATTGCCATATTTTTTGACCTTGAGGAGGCATATGACACAACTTGGAGGTATAATATTTTGGCCCAGGCCCACTCCTTAGGCCTCCGAGGCAATCTACCATCCTTCCTTAAGAACTTTTTAACTGACAGACATTTCCGTGTTCGAGTCAATAATGTTCTTTCCCCGGACTTCGTCCAAGCTGAAGGTGTCCCTCAGGGATGTGTCCTAAGCATAACACTTTTTCTCCTTGCTATAAATGATTTGGCCTCTGTTCTTCCACCCAATATTTGGTCATCACTCTATGTTGATGGCTTCGCTATTGCTTGTGCAGGCGCTGCCTGTCATCTCATTGCAGTTTCTCTCCAGCATGCGGTCGACCGTGTTTCCACTTGGGCCACCACGCATGGGTTTAAATTTTCAAATACCAAAACTCACCAAATTACTTTCACTAGACGGTCTGTCATCTCCGATCATTCTTTGTATCTCTATGGCTCCCGTATCCCCGAACGTGATACAGTCAGGTTTCTAGGCCTTCTCTTTGACCGTAGGTTATCCTGGAAACCTCACATTACCTCTCTGAAGGCAACTTGTCACAGCCGGCTAAACCTTCTTAAAACCCTTGCTCATCTTTCCTGGGGAGCTGATCGTCGAACTCTGCTTCGCCTACATTCAGCCCTCGTTTTATCAAAACTCGATTATGGTGACCAGATTTATTCAGCGGCCTCTCCTGCTACTCTCTCTAGCCTTAACCCCATCCATCACCAAGGCTTACGTTTGTGCCTTGGTGCTTTTCGCTCTTCCCCTGTTGAGAGCCTCTATGCAGAAGCGAATGTTCCATCCTTGTCTGATTGCCGTGATGCCCATTGCCTTCGCTACTATGTACGCTCTCACGATCTCCATAATCCTTCCATTTATAGAATGGTCACCGATATTAGTAGACATTCTTTATTCGTTCGCCGCCCGTTTGCTCCGTCCCTTTTCTCTTCGCCTACATTCACTCTTGTCTTCCCTTCAGTTACCACCTTTATATGTTCATGTAGCATCTCACTTTTCCCTACCCCCCTGGGAAGTTCCAGCTGTTCGGGTCTGTTCTTTCTCACTCCCTTGCTTGAAAGCTCAACTGCCTACGGTGGCTTCCCGCTCTCTTTTTCTTGATCACTTCCACTCCCATTCTCATGCCATCGCTGTGTACACAGATGGCTCTACGTCTTCAAACAGCGTCGGATTCGCAGCAGTGTTTCCGGACAGCGTCGTGCGGGGGCATTTACTATCTTCAGCTAGCATTTTTACTGCTGAATTGTATGCCATTCTTGCAGCACTTATTCGTATCGCATCTATGCCTGTGTCATCATTTGTGGTAGTCTCAGACTCCCTTAGTGCTCTACAGGCTATACGAAAATTTGATGCATCTCACCCCCTAGTTCTCCGTATCCAACTTTGGCTACGCCGTATCTCTACCAAGCATAAAGATATTATTTTTTGTTGGGTCCCTGGTCATGTCGACGTACAGGGCAATGAACAGGCAGACACTGCTGCGCGGTCAGCAGTACATGACCTACCAATTTCCTATAGAGGTGTTCCATTTCTGGACTATTTTGCTGCAATAGCTACCCACCTTCACGCCCGTTGGCAACAACGTTGGTCATCTCTTCTTGGGAACAAACTTCATTCTATTAAACCGAGCATAGGTTACTGGCCGTCTTCTTGTCATCAGTGCCATGGTTGGGAGACCACTCTCTCCCGCCTTCGCATTGGCCACACTCGTCTTACTCACGGGTATCTCATGGAGAGGCACCCTGTTCCTCTCTGTGAGCAGTGTCAAGTTCCAGTATCGATTAGCCACATTCTGTTAGACTGCCCTCTCTATCAACGAGCACACAGAATTTACCTCCAACGCCGTCTTCGTTCTACTACTCTCTCTCTTTACCTTCCCTTCTTGCTGATGGACCCTCCTTTAATCCTGACTCTCTCATTGACTTCTTGACAACGACTGATTTACTCCACAAACTCTGATGATGATACCTTACGCACTCCCCTCAGCCCTTTCTAGCTCAGTCTCTTGCTGCCCTTTACCTTTTCACCATCCACTGCCCCGCTGTTATCCGTAACCTATTACTCATCCACCTCCCTTTTGCCACCTGATGCCCTCGCTTCCTTCCTGCCCTGCAGCGCTGTATAGCCCTTGTGGCTTAGCGCTTCTTTTTGATTATAATAATAATCCTAGGCCAACCCTTACCCGGCCTTTCCTCGACTACAGGTTAATACGTGCTAGAAGTCATTCCGTTTCGTGCCATCCTGTCTACATGTCCAAACCATCTCAATAACTCCTCTTAATAGTAGTTTTGGTATACTCTAGGTATACATACATAAAGTAAGTCCTCATTTAACGGCATCAATATTATTATTATTATAATCAAAAAGAAGAGCTAAGCCAATGGCATCAATAGGCTTTTGGAAATTACGACTTTAAGCAAAACAGAGTATATATAAAAAAACCAATTTTACCATAGGCTAATTGATATAAACATCAGAGGTGCAGAGTGCACCTTTAGCACTCATTGCAACAGGCTTAAAGCAGAGAATAAATACATGGTATTGTGCCTTTTTTTTTTTGCTAAATGTTTGCAAAGCAAATATTGTCAGGAGCGCCTCCTACTACCACGCAGTTCCAAAGCAAACGTGCATACTCCACACAGTGGCCCCAACCAGGAATCAATTTTTTTCCCATCAACCACATAATGAAACGATGTTAAATGAGGACTTCCTGTATATTACTTTATATAGGTATCCCTGAAAGGATACCTTTATGTGGTTGACCGAATTTTTTTCTTCCATAATATTTGTTTGTACCTTGGGAATGAATGATCCAACCAGCTTAAAATTTTCACCCCCTCAAGGAGGGGTAAATATAGTAAAATTTATTAAATTTTTCATTTTCTATACATACGGAAAAGTTCATATGAGTATTTTTCATTTGCAGGTGCCTTCTCGTCCATTTTATATAAACCACTCCTGGTTGTTGCAAATTGAGACTGCCTCTTCTGATTGACTTCAAACCCTAAATGCTGGTGTAAGTAAATTATTATTCAGGTTCTTTACACAAGTTTAGATTTTTTTTTTTTTTACAAATGTGTACATCGACTCAAGGCTGAGGGACCGATTACCTCAAACTCTTGTTCTTCACCATTCTCCTTTGTATGGACTGATGAAGCCACTGTGTGGCAAAACATTTCCTCAATAAAGATACCCAAATATTAAACATTTGTCTAATTTATCAACTTGTTGGTTCTCTGAATCATTTATCTAGATTCGCTGATTATTGAAGTTAATTTACTGAATGTCACAGTTATTACAATCATAAGCGCTAAACCCACTAGGGTCATACAGCGTTGCAATTTACCAAATATTGTACAGTGGTACCTTGACTTGCGAGTTTAATTCGTTCTGTGACTGAATTCGTATATCAAATCAATTTTCCTCATAGAAATGCCGTTAATCCTTTCCAGCCCACCACCCCAATTTCTTGGTTGCAGGTTTTTAACTAAGAAATATTGTATACTACACCCTCCACCCACCTCTGGGTGCAGGGTTGGATTTGACTTCAGGTACACCGCCAACTAATGGCAGAGTATCTGAAGCTCGCTCGTAACTCGAAAGCAAAAAATCGACCGAGCGATGGCTTATAACTCGGAAAACTCATAAGTTGGGGCACCACTGTATTCCTTTTCTTTGAATGTTTCTAGGTTTGCCACAGCTTAATTTATACTACCAGTAGTTTATACCTTTATATGGATATGATTAGATTACAGTATATCATGTTTGAGATTATTTGTGAAGATCAAATCCAGAGTACGTATTTTCATTTCTATTAGTTCAAAGCAATCTTTTCAGGAAGCTCTAGCACTGGTTCATGTCTGTTATGCTAAGAGTATTTCCAGCCACACTAGCCTTGAAACACTATGCTGTTATTTACCATATGTGAGGTGGCTAGTATATATATGCTACAAGATTATTCCTTGAATTTCTTGGCCATTGCTGATATATAAATCATTATCAAGATAATTACTAGATTCTTGTTCTCCACTTAAATACCTAGCACCTCTGCTGTATCATTTGATGAAGCCAACCATTCTATGCAGGAAAATGTCTTTTGCATCCAGTCCTACTCCTTCCTGTGACTCGTTTACTTTCTCACATCTATAAATTGTACTTCTTCATCCAAATCTCATTGTCCACAAAATCTTTTGTGACCACTCCAGTATTCACTTCTGTGGGGAATCTGCTTATATAGTTAACTTTGTTATTTTTATTTGTTTTCAAACTCTGAGTGTTAGCAAAAAGGAAGTTGGAATTACCATCCCCCCCCCCCTCCCTCCGACATTGGGTCATTGTAATGCGGTGGTTTGTGCCTAGGGGTAAGGCATCTTCTCTGGGAGGAGCTCCACCCTTCGCCCAGGGTGCTTGCCTGACTAAGAACCTAACATATATTTTGGCATATGTGGTGGAGATATTTCCTCACACTCCTGGCCAATGAACAGGATTGCAGAATGACAAATGGATTTGGAATAGGTTAACTTTTATTATTATTATAATCAAAAAAGAAGCGCTAAGCCACAAGGGCTATACAGCTAACTTTTATTATGCTTATGACTTAAGAGTGAATTGGTCAAGTCAGTAATAAGTTGGAATTAATGGTGCAAATTTGTTATATCTGTGGTTCTTCTTATAATGTTTTGTTTTGCTCTGAAGTGTGAGTTACTTAGTTTTCTGTACTTCATTGCTCCATGTGTGTATCCTCAGTAAACTCTATTATTACATCCATGAGGGAATGCTAATAATCACACAAGTGATTGACTTGAAGCTCTAGAGAGCAAAATATTGTTAGAATAAAAGCCATTCTGTTTCTTCAGAGCAGTCCCAGTTGTGGCCCTATAAGTACATGAAAAATTGCACTGCTTAGGCCATATTAAAATTTGGAGAGAGAAAAGCAAAGAAGCAATTTTTCTTTATTACCATAATAGAATCCTTAATATCATCCTGAAGTCATAAAAATAATGATATTTACACACAAATACTGCTTTAATATGTTTAATGAATAATTTATGCAATAGGTAGCATTAGCTGTACACAGCAACTGTCAGGTTACTTCAGTACCTCAATCTTGGTGAGAACTGCCACAACAGTTTACACATTAAATAAACTAATCAATTTGTGCTAAACTATTGTATACGAAATTTACAATACATTTTGAATTTAGTAATTAATAATAGGACAGTACTGTAAAATATAAAAAAATTCACATAAAATATACTCCCCTTAAGTGTGAAAATGGATCAGTTTACATGACATTTACAACAGATCACAATTAAGCACACAGCCTTGAGAAAAAGTATAGTGTGTGTTTAAGGAACATAAAAAATCACTTTTACAGTGAACTCTATATAAAACATCAGTTTGTATTCTAGCATAATATACTCTAATTCTGGGAAGAAGAGAAAATGACAATTTCATCAAATTATTTAATTAACTTGGTCAGGGTACTGAATCTGAATGAGGAACAGGTACATTAAATAGGAAAAAAATATATATATGCTTTCTAAATACTGTATATATGTTTAAATGACAATGAGTAATAAAATTAAAAGATAAAAAAATATATAAATATCTCTCGATAAATCCTTTAAAAATGTCTAATTGTTTTTCTAAACACACACTGTACCTACATATTTCATCTGTAAAAACCCAAAACTGAGTTAATTCATCATGTATAACATAAGAAGATTAATTATCAAACTTATCTTGCTAGGAAATCAGTATAAATACTTAAATACATGACCTACAAAATTTTTAGAAAAGAAAAGTACATGAATAGTCAAAGGGTTTAGTACAGGTCGGCAGTCAGTAATCCGGCACTAATTTCAGCTAGCATAATTTCAAATTTCATCATTATACTGACTCAGAAATTGTGCAGATGGTTGTAAATCTGGAGGAGAAAGCAGTGATGAAAATAAGTTAGATGTAGCAGACTCTCTTGATAGGTTAATTAAGTGTATTCTAACCTAATCACTCTGTAATCTGGCACACTACAGGTCCCAATGATGCCGGATTAATGATGGCCGACCTGTATCAAAATCAATTTAATTTTCAGCCACCTTTTCTTGAATTTTGTTAATGCCAAAATTTAATTTATCAAAAATATGAATAACTGCTTAGCCCAACCATAAAGAAATATTAACAATGAGGTTATTTCAGGCAACAGATAATAATATATTGACCTAACCTGACAGTTTAGTATTTATTATGAATATAAATGAACTTCTACAGTCCAGTTTTGTCATTAAGAAAAAGAGTAATCCATGCATTATACTCCAGTTTATTAGGATGAGAATATAAACAATCATATGTAGCGTAGTTAATTATTATAGTCATGGGAAAGCGCTAAACCCTTAGGGGTCATTCAGTGCCTGGTAAAGGGAGGTAATTGTTTGATCTAATGGTAGAGTAAATCCAATTTCTTGGATTGAGAGCCTTTCACAAGCACCTCTGTTGATGGGTAGCCTAGTATGTTTTGACAGTTATAGAAATAACCAGCTGTCTCAGACACTGAACAATGACTTGGTTGAAAGACTGATCAGTTAAGCTGTTGGTGTTTTTAGCTTAATCCATGGAAAATTTAATTAACAAAAAGTCTATTAGCCTGAATATCAAAGAGTAACCTAGAATTTTTAAAAGGCCCAACTTCTTGCACATTTAGTACTATTAATGTCTTAACTTTTGCTAACCTAATTTCTTTCCATAATACATATTCCAAGAGATGCAAAATCTATAAAATTTACTTTTTTATTATTATACAATGTGTAAATAACTGAATTATTCTACTTATGCATTAATACGGTAACAGTTTTTACAAAAATAATTAATGGTATTCAAAAATATCACAATTCAGAGCATTTTAATACCAAGTTTAGATTGCATATAATAATTTCAGAAAATACTAATGAAAAACAATAGTCAAAGATAAATTATACTTTTCTAATGTTTATGGCAGATGTAAGTCATATTAATTCTGCTTGGGAATTTTTTGTCAGTGCCTATGGTAGGCTGTAGTAGTCCAAACAGATCGACGTGCCTAAACGTTCTTCAGTCGTTACTTAGGACTGTAATTCTCCTTGCATTTTTAACCACACCTAAAAACCCAAAGCTATTTTTTGTGTTATTTCCATGACAATTGTTAAGCTGCCACAGACCCTTCAGCGTAAGTAATATTTAACAACTCTGTTCACTGACAATGACACCTATTTATAGATACAGACACAGAGTTATGATAATTGTGTTTAGTTTGCCATAAAAATTCTTCGAGGTTTCCGTTGGTTATAGCACATAATACCTCATCCTGGATCCTATTAATGAATTTTATCAGTACTTATGAAAAAAAAAATTAGCAACACTTTCTCTTTCTTTATTTACAATTGAACTCTCTTAGTTATCCAGTTGGAGTTAATACCATAATAGAAAATTGATCCATATTTTTTTCTTTCATGTAGTTATCACATCTTCCTGTCAACCACTATGGGTGTTTATTATTATTGTTACCATTATTATAATAATATAAATGCTTGACCTTTCATAGTATTTAACTCCAAGAGCTATTCTGTAACATGTCACTGGATTTTTATTTATATTTTTTTTAGTTGCAGACATCACATTACAACTGCATATTTCAGTTTCAGTCTAATGCATATTGTGATCAAATTTTCTTGCATTTTCCTATCTTTATATCCAAATGTTCACTTCAGGTTTGGCAGTGTAGCACAGTATACGAGTTCTGTTTCATATACCTCTATAATTTTCCAATGGCAATCTTCTGTCTATACTACACCTTCTTGTTAGTCTGTTATCATTTTCTCATGACTGAGGCTTATCAGTCCAGGCCTTAAAAAAAATTTAGAGAACACATGATACAGATGAGAAGATAGTTTAATTTTTCTGCCCATTCTTTTAGAATCCATGGTGGTCTCTTGTTTGGTTGTATTTTTTTTTTTTTTTTCAATTTTTAGCTCTTACTGTGGTTATTTCAAGTGGCAGTTTCATTGTATAACATATGATACATTCTTAAGATAATATTTTCTAACCCAAATCCTAATAGAAAACACTGTTTTTGCACACGTCATGTCTAAAGTGCTGGAGGAGCTTGTAAACAGTGATACAATGAAAGGCTAGTGTAGCCCACACTGACTCTCAAATAAAGATACGGTGTTCTTTATCACAATTCAAAATTGAAAAAAAAAGCTATGGCTGAAGACAAGAGAATGGGAAATGACAAGCCACTGAAGATGGGCTACCTTATGGAAGGAAGACAAGTATAAGAGAGCACATTATTCTTCGCTTCACAAATTCAGAGGAATCTGTGTGAAAGTTGCATGCAAGCGAGGGGGGGGGGAAGATGATGAAACTGAAGAATATAATGGATGCCAGAACAGTTCACAGAGGATATGATGGATGAGGATGAAATCAGTCACTACAAATAAACGATTGAAACGTCTTAGTGCGTCTTACGGAAAAGTAAATTGTAGAAAGGTGCCAGTATATAATACTGTATAGAAAAGCCAAATAGACACTAATGGTATATAGATTAAGAAATTCCATTGTACATTTGGTACATTGCTTCAGAGAGGACAACTGAAATATGTAAATAGTCTAATTCTGTATCCATTGCAACTAATAACATTGAACAAAATCAATTTAGAAATATTAGATAATAAATTATCCTGGTCTAGAGTGCAACCAAAATATGCGAGATTGGATTCAAATGTAAACAATAGTGGCATGAAGGTTGTCGAGTTGACAGGTGCATGAATCCAGATTCTTCATTAGAGAAGCCTGGCCCCTTATTAGCCTCCTTAAACAAAGAGTGGACAGATTAAAAAAATGGATGTATAAATAAAAATCAATTGTTGCAAAAGTGTGAAGATTAAAATAATGTTTGACTATATTCTTTTGCTCATATTTCTCCTGTCTGCAGCAAAATAATAAACTAATAATAGGAATGAACAATGTAATCTATCTAAAGTTATGTGGTAGTCTCAGGCAGTTCAGCTACAATAATGAGACATACGTATTATTCCTTGAAATGATTAAAAAGACTTCGAGAAAGTTGGAATGGATGTATCAGTCATGAACCATTATGATGATTAGTGAAGACTGTCTAATGACGGCAAAAAAAAACCTCTATCTTAATCCACATTGATATTATATGCCCACAATGTTCCTAAAAGCTTTGTGTTGCTCTAAGCTTATGGTTTGTAGCAGCAATAGTTTTACTATAAATCTTATTAATAAGTGTACATAGCAGTTTTTCCCCACATATAAGGCCCCCAAAATTTTAATGCCAATTATTTCCAATACATTCAAGATTCATTATATTAAAGCTTGTATATCATAGAAGGCATACCATACTTACAAGACAAAGATCTAAATATCATTTCCATGCTTATGCCAGAGAATGAATTAAAAACATTGAAAGTAGTACTGTATATACATATATGATTGTGTAGAGCCTTTTGAATAATTATATTTCAAAGAGTAAATATGGAAAAAGAGGACTTTTCTTTTTATCGAATACTTTCTGCATTGACATAATTGTAAATCTGAAAATTATGCTCTAATATTTCTATAACCTATTTACTTAGGAACTTTTCTAACAGTTGCTCAAGAATTGCTTATATAATATTTAAAAATGAATCAAGATGGGAAAACTGCCAACAAATAAGATTAACAACCAAGACAAGACTATACAGTGGTACCCAGAGTTTCAGCCATAATTCGTTCCAGAAGGCTGTTAGAGTGCCGTTCCCATAAGGAATAATGTTAGAGCTGTACGAAACTCAGGGTACCACTATATTTGCTACTTCACTTGCGTGATCTTCTTCAATGAAGTTCTACAGAGGAACATGCAACTCGTAGATGACTAAGTATTTTACTTAGTCTGTTACTGCAATATCCACATAAAATTTTATGCACCCTGTCACAGAAGGTGAAGATGTCGTGTTGACACAGAGGAACTCAGTTCTCTGAAAATGTGAACAGATGCTTGACCTACTGATACACAAGTGCTCCATCAGCAGTCACAAAACCTCTTATAACCTGCTTTGATGAGGAGCTAAAATAGCTCAGTCTTTAGTGAAATGTTGTCCAATGAACGCTTACCGTGTTTGTGAGGGGTTTTTTCATCATCATGAAGAGGAAGGTTGGTCAACACAAAATTGCTATGTACAATTTAAATGTGTTGTAACAGCACAAAAAAAGAAGTATAACCAGAAATAGATTGTAAAGGAGAAAATAGGTCATATGCTGGATCTGAATGGCACGCTGGCAGCAGTAGTGAAGAAAACACTTTCCAGTCCCCCCAAAATTCAGAAAATGCTTGTGTTGTTCTTTTATAATGACTTGATCAACAAGTTGAAATGACTCACGAAATCGTAATGACACGATTGCAAACAAACCATACCAAGTTGAAATGTCCCAATGTGCTTTTTGAGTAATGTGTGAACTGCATATGACTGTCTTACACATAATATTCTGTCTTTCAGTATTGTCTATTATTCTGTTCATGGGGAAGCTGCCTTTTAGTAGAAGTATACAAATGACAATCTTCAGTAAGAATTTATTCATTCAAATTTGTCTTCCTAGCCAAATTATCTTTTTTATCCTCTTAAGATCCACCTAAATGCATTAAGTACTGTACAGCCCCATTATAAGTACAATTCAGACCTAAGTATAAGTACAGCCTCCAGTCATAGGCACTGTAGTTATTTTAAATTTGGTGTGATACTATTTACATTTTATTCATATTAATAGTTTTCTTATGTTATACCTTATCTTTTTTTTTTCTTGCTATGCTGAGTGATCTACACAAAACTTATTTATTCACCATTATGTGCACTAAGCAAGGGGCAGTCCCAAAAGTACCTTACAGTCCCCAGCATATGTCCTAAGTATGGTGCAGCCCTATCATGAACTTAGCAAATTGTAGCCCTTCAAATCCAATCCATTAAGAACAGTGGAACTCCCATCATAAATTAATCATAGTGAATAGTTTTAAGTTCCATCAAATGCACTAAGCATAGTACATATCCCCCAACACAAATTAGAAACACTGCAACCCTGTCACATGCACAAAGTACAGTACATCCCCATCATATGCAAGCAAATATCTTTTTTAAAACCTCTGGCAATCTATTAATGAATCCAGTGAAAAATTAATCTGTGGGCAATTGAGGCAGTGATAGTGAAAAAAATCACAACAGGAACTCTCAAATTTTATCTTATTAAACCTTGGCAGAGTATCCCCTGAATTACTGTCAGCCGTCATTATGATTTATGGATGCTGTATATTGTAAAAAACTTAAATAAGCCTCCTGTAGTCCAGCTACTGGTACTAGTTTTAAAACTAATCTTTATTGAAATAATTATGTGTTTAGTATTGCTTCTTGGTGAAGACTTGATGTGTAAGATTTGATGATTAACTCTTTAGTATAAATATACCCTCGACCAGAGAATTACACATAAGAAATTATAACATTGGGGTAAATGGAAAACTCAAACTATTATTATTACTGGGTAGTGCTGAGCCCATAAGTCATGGGGAATGGGAGACAATTTGATTTGATGGAAGGTAGGGGAAAACTGGTTCAGTTCCTTTGATCGAGAGCCCTTCAGCACTAAGGCATCTGCCTTGACGGAGTCGAACTTAATATCTAGAGCACTAATGATAATAGAGGCTTGGTTAAGTGACCAATACTTTGACTTTCTAAGGAACAATACATCAAAGCATTGTATTTTAAGATAGTGCTGTGTCAACAACATTTGGTAATTATTGTAGTATAGTAATGCTTGGGCATTAAATTTTAGTCATTGTTACTGACATTTACAGGTGGAATTATTATAGCCGAGTTCAGGGGGCGCTTATATCTACTGCCTAGTAAAGCTTATTTGTTGGGTAGTTGCTATGTGGGATTGGACAAATTATCCAGTTTTGCCACTCCCCACTTGGCCTCCCATTTAAAAAACATTTTCCAAATTCTGTATCAGTATACATCACTATTATTATAATCAAAAAGAAGCACTAAGCCACAAGGGCTATACATCACTAGTGATGGCAGAAAGGTAGTCCAATTATTATTATTATAATCAAAAAAGGGCTATACAGCAAGGTAGTCCAAATGAACTATTACAATAAGTCCATATAAAATGATGTATGTGGGACCCAAAATCATTTATACTGTATGATAAAATGATGCACATACCAGTATGTGCATCCTCATATCTTTTCAGTTTCCCTTAATGAAAACTGTACAAGCACTTTTATAAAATTCCAACTGATAGATTTCATTTTATTCAGGGAAAAGCATTAACCTTGTAAAGATCACAGGATGCCAAAGCAATAAGAGTGGCATTATAATAATAATGGGGAGGGGGATTCAGGCTCAAGTGGAAGAATAAGTTCAGTTCCTTGGATCATGACCAACTGATAATCCTGAATAATCTATTAATTTACAATATCCTGAGACCCATGTGGGTTTAGTGCTTAGTTATAATTATAATACAGTATCCTGTTCTTGATTAAAAGGAAATATTCTCTTCAGGGGACATACCTTGATGCTAGTGAAGGCTCTTGACCCAAGGAATTGCAGCTATATCTCCCATGACATAAAATAAAGATATTAAAATTTTGTTCTTAGTGAAGAGCATTTCCTCTCAAAAATAAATATAACTTCATAGAGGTGTAAGTACAACCAAAAAAAAAAAAAACTAAATGCATAACATTTTTTCTTTCATTTTGTTTGCAAATTTAATCACCTTCACAAAATGTGCTGTTCATTCATGTCATACAATTATAAGAATAACTGATTCAAATAGCTATAATTAACATAAAAATGGTTTCACCACTTAACTGGGTGGGTTTTATGATCAGCTTTAGAAGGTAATTGTCCAGGGTAATATAATGCTGCTTAACCACTCCTTCAGATAAGGTTCTTAAAAAAAATCCTACAACTTTATAATATTGGGTGTTTATTGGAAACATTTAATTCTTTATAGTAATATGCTTTAAAAGTATAGAATCAGTTTTCTATTGCACTAACATGGAGGTCAGTATAGACACATGAGGTACTCCATACAAATTAGACACCAGCAGAACCTTTTAAGCAATTAAAATATCAAATTTAAACTTAATATTTTGCCAATGTTTTTATATAACATTTTAATAAATGATGTAATAATACCAATTTTTTTTAAATTACTTCATTTCAAAAGACCTTCTTTAAAACAGAAACAAGGACATTAAGTCATTGTTACACCTAGTGCTTGCCGGCATTTTTCATACACAACATAAGAGATGCTCACAGCCGGCGCCACTTTCATGAAGTTTGGCGTAATCCCACGATACAGACCAAACACCCCTTCAGTGGCGAATATGTGTCGAAACAGCCCTGACATGGTGATGGGGTGGTCGTGTACCACACCTGGAGTTATCACTGCAAGTAAACAATGAATTCAGTTAGTAAATAAGTATGAGAAATGCTAGAAAACAAATGATGAGATCAAAGAGGTATAGTGTAAAGTTAAAAGTGCAGTGCTAGAATGCACTGTTAAAATTTGTCCGAATGATGAGATGAGGGATGAGAAACGTTTGCAATATAGAAATATACAAAAGGCAGAGTAAGGAGAATATGGTTAACAGTCATGCCAGCAAAAGCCAATTTGCGAGTACTGATAAAAAGACTTGGGAAAACAAAAGAATATTTATTACACGTACACAATGTTTCATTCAAATGTAGTGAACTTCATTAAAGATGAAATTTAAAAATTATGAATAATAAGTTGACCTGAGTGCTGGGCTATGTCTACTATAATGCTCCTCTATTCTATATTTGTATGTGGCTGGTAGGTCTGATAGATCTACTGCAGTGCTGTGCTACCCAGGAATGTTCATTTGAGGATAAAGTTGGACAAATGTGTTAGCCCAATATTTGTTCCTATTCTCGAGTATGATGTGCATGTGGGACAAGGCAAAATTAAAAACCCCTCTACTCTTAGGAATAATCTGTAGTCTTGGAGCTGCTGCTAAGCACTTTCTGTAACAGTGTTGAGTTCAGCACATTCCTAGTTCATAAGATGTGAGAAATTGTTCCTTTGCACCACACAAGCATAATTGTGTTTAACACTAATCTTAACCATTAAACTACTTTTACTGGACAGTAATCCATCCCTCTCTGCATAAAAACTCTTTGCTGCTTTTAGTAACCTATACCATGTATTTCCAACATCTGCCACATTGCTTTCCTACTTATCCTATCACATGCCTTTTCTAAATATATAAATGCAACAAATAGTTCACTTATGTGCTTCAATATTAAACTTGGCTGTACATTCCTTACCCTTCCTAAATCCTGTATATTCATATGCACTCCTGCTTTCTTACCCCTAACTCTTTCAATAAAATACAGTGGACCCCCGGTTAACGATATTTTTTCATTCCAGAAGTATGTTCAGGTGCCAGTACTGACCGAATTTGTTCCCATAAGGAATATTGTGAAGTAGATTAGTCCATTTCAGACCCCCAAACATGCACTTACATAATTGGTCGCATTGGGAGGTGATCGTTAAGTGGGGGTCCACTGTAATTATATCATACACTTCATATTCAACAGGCATATTTCCTTGCAAAAAGGAACTACATGTATATAGGCTCTCTCGCCAGTATTTTCCTCTTTCATGCATATTTCTTTCTTTTCTTTCAACACACCGGCCATATCCCACCAAGGCAGGGTGGCCCAAAAAGAAAAACGAAAGTTTCTCTTTTAAATTTAGTAATTTATACGGGAGAAGGGGTTACTAGCCCCTTGCTCCCGGCATTTTAGTCGCCTCTTACAACACGCATGGCTTACAGAGGAAGAATTCTCTTCCACTTCCCCATGAAGATAAGAGGAAATAAACAAGAACATAGAAGAATACCCAGAGGGGTGTGTATATATAGGTCACACTACACATACTTGTGCAAGTAGAAGTAGCAAGACATACCTGAAATCTTGCATTTCATGCATATATTGAACAAATATGTGTACCACTCCAAAACTATGCTTTTACACCTTAGTTTTAATTTTATCTGTCCTAGCTATTTTACCCCTCCCCCTTTCAATCTACCCACATTTACCTCTGTCTCTTCCTTATTTTTATAGGATGCTAATCCTCTTTGCCCAATGTGTGTGAAGTCACTGTCAACATTTAATCCTCTTTCTACTGCTAACACTTCCCCTCTCCATTTGCTCCTCAGGTAAGCTAAGTGCTAAACCCAAAAGGGTTATGCAGCACTGTCAGGCTTTTTACAGTTATTAATATCTCCAGAACTGTTTCTTTCTCTCAGCAAAATTTATTGATAAAGGCCCATCCTTTCTCTCCCTCACCACTCTCTTAACCCTCCTTTCATACTTTGCCTACTATATATAATTTCAACATTGTAAACACCTCTCATATGGTAACTTTTTCTCTCTCTTACTATCCATTTAACCTCCTTCCCACTTATACCCACAAACTTCTGCTGTGCACAAGCCTTACATTCTTAAATCAGCTCCTTATTGTGACAACCCCTCTTTACCTACACTCTCTATAGCCCACTTCTCTCAATAGCTGCCTCTATCCTTCCTTGTTTGGTTCATTCACTTACACACTAATGCCAGTGTCCTTGTATTCCATCTATATATACATCTTACAGCAATTTTGTTGCCTATTATTCTAAATAGGAACAATTATTAAACTTGTATGGCAATAGATTAATGACCCAGATATGCTGTCACTACTGTAAACAAATGGTTAATGAGACCATTATATTCATTATCTGGTAGAATGAATCTCAGTTTGACTTCTCAAAATAATGTAGAGGTGGAATGCAGAAAAAAATATTTCTAGGCTGCAAATTAAGAAAAACAAGGAAGCATAACTAGTTTTGCAATGAGACTCTTTCAACCTATGTTTAAAGACTATCAAAAAATAATTACTTACCTTGTGCTTGTAGCCTTGTACGAACAAGGGCCAGGGGGTAAGACGCAAGTTGCCCACATGAGGATGAAAATGCTCCACAAGCTGTTATGACAAACACAGAAGGATTGGTATTTTCTTTGTGATGCTGCATATATGTTTTCTTCAAGGTTTCATATATTGCGAGATCAATCCCTGCATAGGGTATAATGCCAAGGAGATTTGGGACATATCCACGGTAAAAAGATCTAAGGCCTTCTTGTCTATAGATCTTCTTAGCTGCATCAAGGATACTTTTATACTGGCCTGTTTTTCTTAAGGCTAATCTAGTTTTTAACACCTGAAAACATAAAAAATAGGCTTATGTCTTTTTGCAATAATGCAGTACATTTTTTTACATAAATTGGTACATCTACATTGTGCAACTATCTACCATGATTTATATGTCAGTTACAAGATCAGTATAAAAGTTTACTACTATGATTAACTAGCACACCCATCACACAAGATGGTTTTTATATATTGTCAGAAATCTAAAGTCTGTTAACACAGATTACCAAATACATAGTCAATGATGACATCTTCAAGTATTCCAATAGATCATCAGGAATACAGTGGACCCCCGCATAACGATTACCTCTGAATGCGACCAATTATGTAAGTGCGTTTGTACGTGTATGTTTGGGGGTCTGAAATGGACTAATCTACTTCACAATATTTCTTATGGAAACAAATTCGGTCAGTACTGGCACCTGAACACACTTCTGGAGTGAAAAACTATCGTTAACCGGAGGTCCACTGTATATGGGATTAAGAGTTGAAAGTAGGTAACATAAGACAGAAGGAGCACTGCATCAGGCCTACTGGTCATGCTAGGCAGGTCCAAGTCACACCCAGTCATGTACTTGTCTAACCTATTTTTAAAGCCACCCAAGGCGTTCACTTCAGTGACACTTTTCGGGAGTTTGTTCCACTCATCCACAACTCTTACTAAACCAATGCTTTCCTATATCCTTTCTAAATCTAAATTTTTCCAACTTGAACCTACTGCTGCGTTATATCCCCTTTATTTATTCCTGTCTTCCATTTTATGTACCTCAATCATATCATCCCTCTAATTCTACACCTCACTAGAGAGTGCAGATTCAGTATCCTTTCAGGAAAGATTTCTGATTCCTCTGTACATTTTTAAGAGCATTTATATTCCTTCTGTAATACAGTGACCAGAACTGTGCAGCATAATCTAAGGCCTTACCAATGATACATAATTGAAGTATAACCTGAGAACTCATGCTTATGTACTCTTGTTTTGGCTTTAGATTACTGCTAGCCAAAACTAATAAATCTTTTTCACATTCAGAGTGACTGATATCTACATTAAGTGCAATGTTCATTCTCTTTTCCAGTGAAAAGGTAAACAGCCATTTCTTTCACTAACACTGTCACTTTTACTTCAGTGTCCTGCCATAGATATCTTTGGTAAACATTTTCTGCCATATTTTTCAATGTAATCATTTCATACCACTCTTAGAACTATATGACTAAAATTAGAAAAACTTACCTCAAGGGGATAAATGGCAGTCTGTGAAAATCCACCCGCAAAAGATCCGGCTACAAATCGTTCATATATTGACAATTCTCTCTCTCTACTTCCACCAAACTGTAAGACCATTCTTTTGCCTTGTTCATAAGCAGCAAACTTTAAAGCTGATTCTGGTGCTATCTTTAATACATTAATACCATTGCCTCTCCAGAGGGATGTAACACCACCTTCCTTCAACATGTATCTAAAACAGTTTGCCAAGCCCTGAAACTGTTTAGCTCCATGAACCTGTAAAGCAACGATATTCAATAAGGCACACACAAAATTATTAAGCCTCCTTAAAATTATTATAAAAAAAATCAATCAGTTTTTTTTTCTGTAGTGATGACAAATGTACTGCTATGTATTTCAAGACACTTACAGGATGCAAACTAAATTATGGTATATTGTACTGGATATGAATAATAGAAGAAATAAATTTCATGATGAAACAAAAATCAGAGAGGAACTCAAATAAGTCTACAGGGATTAAATGGGCATTAAAGATGCAAGGCAAAAAGACTGATAGTATACAGGGAAGGATGTCATCCAGGAGTGGGGTGATACTGAAACATATTACTATGAGAATACTGCCCCTCATGGAAGGTGTCTTGATGCTGTTCAGTGACTCTTCATCCTCAAATCAAACCAGACTGTTTCCCATTCCCAATGTACTGTATGACCCCTATAGATTTAATGTTTTTTATTTTCTTTTTCAACACAACAGCCATCTCCCACAGAGTTATGGTAATTTATAGTAATTTATACAGGAGAATGGGTTACTAGCCACTTGCTTTAATGATTTTCCATCTGATAAAAATAATACCAGAACAATGTAGATATAAAGAAGTGATGTACACTTGACATTTACAGTACTGTACCATTGATTCTAGTGTATGACTAGTAATACATATCATCTCTGAACATTAACAGTCATGGGATTTCAAGGACATTTCCTGTAAAGTTAAGAGACCAAAGACATCCCATAAGCTGGCTCTGTGACTCTACCCCTGCAACCACATACATGTACTGTATAGGCAAATTACACTTGCATACACACATTCTCAGCATTTGTAAATGGTGTCTTGTAGAATCGCCCCTTATAGACAACATTTTTTAACATGAATTTCAGTCCCCGTTTTGTCTCCATTGATGCTCGTCTTTTTCAGCACACTGTCAAATACTGTAATGTTTAGAACGTTCATGACTTGATCTTAGTTTTACTCTCGCCTATTCTGACTTCATCTTTCTACTCACCTCAGCTGTCTTCTAATTTTGATTTCTGAGTGTCACAGTAAATACTATTATTGTATAGAAAAAAAATTATGTTTTTCCCACACAGAAAATTTAATAAAGTGCTGTATCACAATTTTACCTGTCATTTCAGATTATTTTGATGATTTGATAAACATCAGCCTAAAATACTGAACCTACCCTTCTTAAATACATACATATTAACCAGTACGCTTATGATTATTATTATTTATGGAGAAGGGTCATACAACACCTTGGGAATGGGAGACAGGTTTCATCCAAGGAAAGGGAGGATAACTCCAATTACTGGGATCAAGAGTCCTTCAATGACATCACAGCACCACCTTGAAGGGAGCTAGCTGGTATGCCTAATTGTAGTTTACAGTTACTGTATAGTACATATCTGGATTAATAACTAACCTGAAGGAAGACCTTGAGTCTGTCCAGTGGAGCTGTACAAGTTCTAGACACCATACCAGCTACTCCTCCAGCCACCAGATGTCTCCACCACTTGCCAGACAACCATTCTTCTAGAGAAAAATCTTCCGGTACAGAAAGATCCTCACCAACGTCAAGATTCTGTGAAATGTAACATTGCAATGAAGGTAAACCCATATTTTGTATAGCATATAATTAGTTTAATAACCTGGGAAGTCTCAAATATTGATCACAACATGCAATTTTTATTCAGTAACATTTATCAGATTTTGTTGTTTATTAACTAATACTATGCAAAACATTAGCAAAAAAAAAAAAAAATTTATGGAACTGATAAGTACTTAAAGGTATCTGAGGGACTTTTGGTAAGTAGCTACAAGACCAATAAAGATGATGAATGTAAAGAGAAGATTTGTTGGCTCCTGTGTACCTCATGAAGCAAGAGAAAGTAAGGTGATATGAATAAAATGCTAAGTAGAATTATTATTATTATTATAATCAAGGGGGAAGTGCTAAACCCGGAGGATTATACAGCGCCTGGGGGGGGGGGGATGTGGAAGGCATTCAGGCTTAATTCGGGGAACTGGAGCACAGATCCAATTTCCTAAATCAAGAGCCCCTCACCAACATCAAGGAACCTTCCTTGAGGAGCTGTGCTAAGTAGAAAAGAATGCTGATACTGATCAGCATTCAAAAGGTATGGTAAAACTACAGGGTATATTTCCTAAGAGTAAAAGTGTGAAGACACCTGACACCATTGCCTCGGCTACATTCTGGAAGGATAGATAACCCACAAGGTAAGTGAAAATGATGAACTGAAAAGGAAGCCACAAAAAATGGTAGAAAGATACTAGGTACATAGAGCAAGCTTTTATTACAGTTTCATTCTGCATAGAGCTTTATCAATTCATAGCTCAGTGAACCATATGAATATATGAATAGCTGACTTTGTTCCAGGCATCTTTCTACCAAACGTATTGGCAATACCAAACATCCAACACTTGCAAAAAATATCGGTACTACGATATTCTGAAAATTATTGTAAAGAAATTTTCAGTGGAAATATTTTGTATAAAGAATATCACAAGAGGAAGACTACACAACACTTGACAAAAAAAATATCATGTGTATAATATATAGTGATAAGTGAGAGAGAGAGAGAGAAAGTAGGTAATATTGAGCATAAAATTAGAATTCTGACATACATCACATTAAACATAAGGTTCAAATGATAACTTCCACTTGAGATAGTTCAGGCTACTGCCACCTAATGTACCTCACTGAAATAATAATATAGCAGACATCACAATGAATGCTGAAGACAACCTCTTACCCCAACCATAGATTGTAAACAGAATTACTAAAAAAAAAAAAAAAAAAAAAGGTAATGTTACAATGACAATGAGATAAATCACTCTGGTTGACTTCCTTGGTCCATCCTGGGTAACTCACACATTACTATGTTATACATGTATGCAAGCATAAGTGTGCAGCTGTAGATAGATGAACCAGTACCTAAACAATCTCACTTACACACGCGTTACTTGAGCACTTGTGTCTTGTGATCTATTTTGGACTTCTGACTTTGTAGTGAATATTTGCTCTTGCATAAGCTATAAGGGAAAGATAAGCGAGGAATTCTTGTGTTGTGAGTCTTACACCAGATATCATCACTGGCAAACATGGTAACTGTCATAGAGGAACCTATTTCTGCAGGTGATGGAAATGATGATAGCTTCCAGACCTTTAAAAGTAAACAAGAGAGAAAAAGTGAGAAAGGGCTAGAGCGTCGACGTAGTCAGACTCACTTGACTCGTACACAATGTGACACTAAACGTCCTTGGTGCCCAGAGGCTGCAAGAAGTCTTTCTTCAAAGGAAGAATGTGTTAAGCTGAACTTCCCTGACAACACCCCGCTGCCTGCTAAGTGTGCATGGCTAATGGAAGCTGTAAACAAGCATCCTAACTCAAGGATCCAATTTAGGAAAAACACACACAACTTTGTGTTTGTGGAACAGAATAAAGAGCTGATCAATGATCTACTTAGTACACCTTATGGGGATATTAACCCTTTGAGGGTCGACAGGCCCTCTCCGAAACTCGTTCACAGGGTCGGCCAAATTTAAAAAAAAAAAAAATTATTTTTTCTTATGAAAAGATAGAGAATCTTTTCCCGATCATAAAGACACCAAAAGTTTGAAATTTGATAGAAAACTTACGGAATTATGCTCTTGCAAAGTTAGCGGTCTCGGCGATGTTTACGCATCGGCGATTTTGCCCACTTTGAGCCCCATTTTCGGCCAATTTCACTGTACTAGTCGACAAAAAACATGAATATTTCGCTAGAACTCCATTTTTTCTATCGAATGGGTGCAAGAAACCACTCATTTATGAAATTCAACTATCCAGTACAGTGGTCAGAATTTAGCAATTTTGCCAATTTCACACAAATTTCAAAAGATGCCAATTTCCGAATAGGGTCCAGAATAAACAAGAAAGACATTCCTGGCACTAAAATGACATTTCCTCTAGTCATTATTCACGTCTCAAGGCCCCTCTTATATTCTTTTGCTTTCCACTTTGAATTTTTATTTTCACAAAAAATATAAGATTTACTGTTATGCAGACTACTGCATTAGTGTAAAAAATGGTATAAATATTATTGGTGCACTTGTGAAAGAATATTAGACTCACCAGTTGACGTGTATTGCACGCTTGGCACGATTTGTTTACTTTTGAAGTTTGGTAAAAATCGAACATTTCTGCTACTTTGAGCTCAATTTCAAGGCACCTTTCTTTGTAAAACCAGTCAAAATCATCTCTATTTCTGTAATATGTCTTCCATTCTATAAAATGAGACCAAGAAAACTAGAATACAACAATAAATACCATACAAAAATACACTGCAAAGTCGCTGATTTATTCAAAAAAAATGGTCAAAGTTTTTTTTTTTCTCATTATGCACTGTGTGCTGCAGGATTTTTTTTAGACTGTGCACACTGACCACATAGACCCATTCTTTCATATGAAGGCCTACCAGCTTTCTCCCACTAGATTTGAGGCCGCTAGAATTTATGAGTACTAGTACGTCAAAAACCCCTACGCGTAAGACGTACTAGTACGACGAAAACCCTCAAAGGGTTAAGCTGCTCCGACCTCAATCAGACACTCACCACTTTAAAAAATGGGTCAGTATCATGATCTTTGGATACCCTCTCTGCATGGACCCATCCCATCTGACTCTAAGTGAGCATATCATCAAGCCTAAAAGACTTAAAGGAAAATCCCAAATTATTGCCAGTTGGGTGGGTCCTGTGCCCCTCCCCCGGAATATCTGGGTGCATGGTTTACGTTTCCTAAACATCGAAGTGTACCTACCCCCTAAACGTAGGTGTTACAAATGCCAGCACTATGGCCATGTTGCAGTAGACTGTGGAATACTACATTCTTGGTGTGGTAAGTGTGCTGGGAAACATTCCACTAGAGAATGCACAGTAGGCCCTGACAGCCAAAAATTTAAGTGTATTAACTGTAAAGAAGTTGGGGTTACAGTTTCCCACAAGGACTGCAGTCAGAACCCAAACAACCTTCGATGTAAACCTGATAACAGTCCTTTAATGGTAACTGAGGATGGGGCCATCCAGTCTACCACAGCCAGATCTGAGACTGAACCTCTGCAAAGTGTGCAAGAACCCAACCTCACTGCAAACAATTCTGGTGATACCAGAATGCCATCACACACACCAGCTGTGGAGGAGCTAGCCATCCCTGCTAGCACATATGGAACTACTGGTCTGCCACTACAGATACCTATGGCTACACCTGAATATGGGGATGAGTTTGTCATTTCTCCCAATACACACAACTACAACAGTCAGATGGACACC
Source organism: Cherax quadricarinatus (assembly GCF_038502225.1). NCBI lineage: Eukaryota > Metazoa > Arthropoda > Malacostraca > Decapoda > Parastacidae > Cherax > Cherax quadricarinatus. The sequence goes on from NC_091387.1 coordinate 3,548,623, forward strand.
ACACAGGTAACCTCCCTGGAAATTGGAGATGAGTCAGATGCACAGGACCTACCTGCAATGAATGATGAAACAGAGAACACTAATGTAACCATGGTACCTGTTAAGGTGATAGGTGTTAAAGGAAGCACTAACCCAGAAGTGCCATCCTCCGGAGAGGCATTGGATTCGCCTGACCTTCCTCATATTATAACAAATTTCCAGAAAAAAATTGAGCATCTTGAACAGAGCCTGACAAGTTTAATAAATATATGTAATCAGGATGATGCTCTTGAGCATGGTGATGATGTCAGAAGTGCAGCAATCTCCGTTCAGCTTCCAGCAATTTGTGAGAAAGAAGCCCATAACTCTTGCCTTCAAAACTTGCCTCATAACTGGCTGCCAAAATGCCGAAAAATGCTTAAAAATAAAGGTTCTGAAGATAAAGACGTACAAACTATGCTATTTGCTCTTAAGTGTCTGCACACTGCAGTCAAAGCATAATAGTTTTACCTTCTTATGAGCAAGAGATTGTAATAACCCACTACAATGGATACATTACAAATCTTTTCATGGAACATTGCTTCCATCAGGAAGCGGTTGCCTGACTTACATCATATTAGTGCAACCAAGAATATTGATGTCATCTGTTTGCAGGACTGTAGATTGAAAGATGGAGCACCTCCACCAAACTTGCCTGGATATGCAGCTTATAACCTAAGGTCAACCAACTGTTGTGTGATGTATGTCAGAAAGAACTTGCCACATTCACTCCTTTCCTTGCAGAGTCGAGTTAACATGCAGTATCATGGTGTCAAAGTATATGCAGGCGATTTTTCCATAAACATTTTTAATCTCTATGCCCCAGCGAACCAGCTTCGACCTGATGCTTTACCAGATCGCATCAATAGTGAACCTACCATCATTTTTGGAGATTTTAATGCCAGACATAAGAATATTGGTGGGTCTATAACAAACACCAATGGAACTAAACTAGTGAGATTGCTGAATGAGCATGATAATGTTCGAATTGTGGGCACTACTGAGCCTACTCACATATATGGTGGCATACTAGATCTGTGTCTTGGATTTAATACATCATATACGATGCATGACTCTGTCATAGTTGATGATCTTCTATCTGATCACTTCCCAAGACTAACAACTGTCAATCTTGATCACATCTCCAGCAATCAAGGAGCTAAATACAGGAGGAAACTTATTCTCAAACCAGAACACAGAGACAACTTTATTAACCACTTGGATCAATGGTATAAGAATTAAGAGCCCACTGGCACACAAAAATTTAATGATGATTTAATTACCACTATTGAGAGTGTTCTCACAGATCAAGTGGGCAGGAATAGGAAACAAAGACCCTCCACTATAAATAACAATAAAAACCAATGTAAATACTATAATGATCCACAGCTGCGCAATCTAACACATGCAGCTAGGAGGATTGGTAAAGCATACCGTGAATGTAGAACCCCAGACCTGCTCAGAACGTTCCAAGCTGCACTAACAAATGCAAGGAATAGAAAGGAAGAACTTAGGCAACAGGAATGGGAACAGTTTGTTAGTGGATTAAATAGGTCCACCCCTTTGAGTTTGGCTTGGAAAGGTATAAATAAAATAACCAGGAAAAAGACTGGCAATGTTGCTCATCCCTTTCCTCTTGAAAAAGCAAATGACCTCATAAATGACTGGTCCAAAACATCCAGGCATGAAAGCCTTCCATCTCATATTAGAAAAAATTTAGAGAGTACTTCTGAAGAAATGTTGAAACTGATTAATTTTATGAGCCAAAATATTGATGAGAGTGATTGCCTCTTTACCGAGTATGAATTAGATAACGCATTAACCAAAGGTCGATCAACTGCTCCTGGAGAGGATGGTATAACCTATGATATTCTCAGAACTCTAAGGCACGTGCCTGATAACCCTTTGTTGGCACTGTATAATCTCAGTTACATCGAGGGCGTTCTTCCTACTTCCTGGACCAATAGTCTCATTGTGCCTATCCCTAAGCCCCAACAGCCTGATACATTTAGGCCCATTTCCTTAACTAGTTGTCTTTGCAAAACTTTTGAAAGAATGATGCTTAACAGATTGTACTACAGAATCAGACATCAACTTTCCCCCTACCTCTATGGGTTCATGAAAGGTAAAAGTGTGCAGAACTGTATTTCCACCTTTCTCACTGCACACACCTCTACTAGTTTTACCACTTTTCTTGATCTAAAATCTGCATTTGATATTGCAAACAGAACCGTTATACTACATGAACTAGCCAAAATGAATATTGGTGGTAGCTTACTCTGCTGGATAATAGGATACCTGTCAAATAGAGTATCCTCTGTCCTTTACCAAGGCTTCAGAAGTGATTCTAAAGAAATGTCTTTAGGTACACCACAGGGAGGAGTTCTTAGTCCCATGCTATTTAATATTCTGATTAATGCTCTCCTAAATGCTCTACCTGCCTCACCTAAACATATAGCTATAAGCTATGCTGATGATATCATGATCCATACAACAGGGCATAAGAAGATGAATACCATTCTTAATGAAGTTCAAGCAATTTGTAATCGACTAGGCCTCATAATGTCTTCCTCTAAAACTAAGATATTAACAAGCAAACGACATCCCCCACCCATCTATTTGCAGGGTGAAATCATTAGCTACGTTAAAACTTACAGATATCTTGGTGTAGATGTACCCTTTAACAAATCCACTACGTATACCACAACTAAACAAGAAATGTAAAGCTAGGTTAAATGCTCTCAAAGCTGTTGCTGGCTACAATCCCAACTATGGTGCTAATGTGAGAATCGTGAGAATGATGTACATAGCCTATGTTAGGTCCTTAATTGATTATGCTGCTCCCATGTTGATATTAGCTAGAGAAAGTTCTCTCCGACCCTTGGAGTTAATGCAAAATGAAGCTCTCAGGATTATTCTTGGCTGTCCCAGATCTACAAAAGTTCTTAACATGAGGAAGGTGCTTGGTATTTCTAGTATCAGTGATAGGATTGTTGAAATTAACACTGTACTCGGTATTAGAATGTTGAGAAACGAACCAGACACTGTCACAGTGAATCTTACCAAGTGTCTAGAGGTAAATACACACAGATCTAAATGGATTGTGAAAACGTGCAATTGCATTAAGTTTTATAACCTGCATGAACTGTATCACTGTAGGCAACAAGAGCATTTCACCCCTCCATGGAAGATGTGTTCATTTAATATCACATACCTACAAGTCCCTCCCAAGAAGCTCATTGCTAGTAATCCCTTCCTTAAATCTCTTGTTAGAGCAACTGCTCAAGAAGAAATTTTTCGCCTAGCTGGTAGTAATAAGTTATCACAAGTTATATACACTGATGGATCTAAACAGGAGTCTTCTGGCAGGGCTGCATCTGCTCTTGTTGCCACCTCCCTAGTTAAGAACGATAATAAATTTGTTGAGTTAGGCATAAGAATTAACAACTGGGCGTCTACACTGCAAACTGAATTGTTTGCAATCCTAATGGCGCTAAAGCTAACCTATGACACTGAGCTTGACTCTATCATCATTACTGATTCTATGTCATCATTGAAGGCTCTTGGCTCATATAATGACTCCAACAACATGCTCATTGGGGAAGCCAGGTATAGATACTCAAAAATTAGGGACAAAGGAATTAATGTACAATTGCTATGGATCCCATCACACATTGGATTACTCCTTCATGATAAAGTTGATATGTTAGCCAAGAAGAGTATCCAGAAGGAGAATGTAGAATATAACTTTGGTATATCTGTGTCTAGCATTAGGAATATTAGGAGAGAAGTAAATAATGAAGATGATTGTTATAGGAATGCAGTTAGAAGCCTGAGTAGATCTATAACCCACTATAACATGAACGTAGATAAGTATGTTTATGGAGCAACTTGCAATGTGAACAGACTGACTGATGTTGTAGTGGCCAGGCTTAGGCTTGGTTACAAGTACTTCTGGCAGTTTGGGAGACACACAGATGATGATCAAACTAAATGTAAATTATGTGATCAGGCATATGGTCACTCTCTTGAACACTATGTGCTTAATTGTCCACTTATTGAGGAATACAGAGACAGACAGTATAATAACCTATGTGACATGTCAAGATATCTTATTAATGAAAATAAGATACCTGATATACTAAGCAAATTTCCTAAATTTGCTTGTAACAGATAAGTGAACTATAGATATGTAGATATAAATCCATATGTATTCCTGTTAACCCTTTGGGGCCTAGTTCCTAGGCCTTTTGTGTATCCACATGCTCTCGCGCTACTGTCCACAGGATGGATATGGGGTGCACAATAAACTAGCCACTTCGGTGGCAAAATCTAATCTAGTGATAAGTAAATTTTTTGTACTGCTTTCAGCTTATCTAATGTTGCAAAATAATGTACAGAATGAAGACACACATCACTAAATGTAATATAATTGTTTAGTCATATTCCCTATTATTGCTTTAGCAGTTCATTAACAAGATAAACCCTGAAATCTTTTACATCAACAGTACTATAGTTAATAGCAAAACTTGATATAGTTAACTGGTTAAATAACTTTCCACTATTAAAAATAATGAGAGTATAAAAGGTTTACAAATGCCTCAAAACATGGCTTGTAAACCAGGCTGCCCAGCTTTTGAGGCATCTGTGGCTGAGTAGTGTAGAGTGTCACTTTGGGAACCTTGCCAGTTTCCCTGTAGTGGGATCGAATCCTGCCGACTGTGATCATTCTCTGTATGTACTACACACAATTACCTGGTCAATTTAACCTTGCCTTTAACTCAGCTCTACATCTACCATAAAGTAGGTATACAAAGTAAAACTCAATATAATAGACTCCTATGTTATAGATTTTGAACATAACTGACAAAATATCTGGCTGTACAATTCTTTGATGCAATGGACAAGTCCAGTGCACTGAAATTTTGTCCATTAGTGGTAGTGTGTGTGTGTGTGGTTGGTAGGCTTCTAATATAACAGACCAAGTCTACTGCATCAAGATTTTGTTCCTTGGTGGTGTGTGTATCCAGTGGGCTCCCCCATACAATGGACTATTAGGAGTGTTCATAATGGACCATGTCCATTGCATTGGGGATTTTGATACAAAGAATTTTCATTTAAACGAACATCCCTCCCATTGATAATCCATACTGAAGCTTCACTATGCATATAATTCATGGATGAATGTGAAACGTTCATTTATATACAAAAACACTCACCTAGTAATACTGTCGTGTATAGCTTATTGTCTAAAGCCAAACCATAATCATAGCTTTTAATGTAATGATCTACACACAGTTTGGATTTGGGCAATTTGAAATTATCTACTCTTGCAGACAGGCTTCAGGCCTGATTGTTGTTCCTTACCAAGGGGTGTGTATGCCGGGTGTGCTAAGAGAGTGCTGCACACCCACCAATAATGGTGTATTCATCATAAATGTTAAGCTCACTCAATAATATAATCATGGATCATAAATGGAAACTAATTTTTCTGTTCCCTGTTAGAAAATACTGTTGCAGTTGTTCTGATAGTACTACGCATCCCACTGTGCTACCCCACAATAGCACTACACATTCCACTGTGCTACCTCACAGTGAACACCCTGTGACAATAACCACCATACACCACTATTGGTTACTGAGCCCAAGCTTGTATCTTAAGATACATGGAAAAATATATAGTTATATTATTAGACTAACATCACTCTGCTTGAGAGGCTGACATGTGAGGGGTGTTTGAAGGTGGCACTGAAGGAGAAAAGAGTAAGTTCACAATCTTAAATGCCAAGGTAAAACTGGGCTATCTATCAAACACTTACTATGGCATGTCTCCAGTAAAGAATAATATCATGAAGATTTGCTGATGGATGGAACAGTAAGTAGTCTCTCCACTCGTCAAAGCTTATGTCTAGAGTGCCATCTTTGTCCATTCTGAAAATAATAATAAATTTTTTGTAATAATGCACAGAACATTCAATTTAACTATGTATTTTAAAGCCACAATTATGGGTTATCACACACTGTGCCCATCATTTTCTACTGTACTATCCCAGCTATCAATATCTATAAAGTGGAAAATAAGTTAATACAGCTTATACAGACACCTGTCTAAATAGTTTTGGGCCTAGGGTATGCAATTTTAGTTTAAAATAATCTTTATCTACTGTACCATACTGACTTGATACTAATGTAAGTACCATGATTTACATTCTAACAACTGGTCAATATGTCTACCTCTAAACCCCTGCTACTGATTCTCTTATGATGCTATCTTACACACACTGACTACCCTGCCTATGCAATCCCCTGGAAAATGAACTCCATCCCCCTTTCCAACCATTCATTACCATGCTACTGCACTTAGTTCCCATTAACATTCTTCTTACTTATCTGTTCCATATTCTTCATAAAGATATTTAAAAAACAAATTTTAACACCTAGGAATACATGCATCCCATCAAAAAGTTTTACTCTCAGCTTAACATGCTTGATCTTGATCAGTGTACTAGCTACAGTAACTTAAATTTACTCTCCTCCTCACTAAATGCTAATTACATAAGTTTTTTCTCCAGCCTCTATGCACCCAACCCCACTTTTTATATTCCCCCTCCCCCAGAAAAAAAGCCTGTTTTCAATCAAAAAATGGGTCAAATCACTGAAAAAATATACAGTACAAATATTAGCGAATACAGAAAGTTGTCAGTTAGTTAAGTATGCTTTGCAATGCACTCGTCTGCCATATGTACTTCCCACTGTGCTGAATACCTAGACAATAAACCTTTCTTAAATTAATTTTTCACACGAGTCAATACATAATTAAGGTGACTGAAGTATAGTAATACTGTAATCACAGAAATATAGCTACCACCTCAAATCAATTATCAAACTGCTGAGTGCTAACCCAATACTGTACTACCAATATTCACAAAATAAAAGATACATTTAATGGGTGAAGCTCTGGAAATCTGCGAAGCATAAAACAAAGACCGTTATGCTTTTTGGGGATCGATAATAGCACTGAAAGAAAAAAAAAATGCTACATATACAGCAACCCCAAAAATGAAACCCAGCCACAGATGTTTGGTGTGGAAATTCACAAGTCCCATGAAAACCAAACATAAATTCCATTTTCCCATTCCTGGAAGGTGTTTTCTTGTTTGATTAACCAACACTATGTAATGTATAACATTACTGTACTGTACTTATTTCCTGCAGAAGCTTTCCTCCAATATCACCAACTGTTCATTAAATCAACAGAGGTATAGTTGTATGTACACCTTTAATTTAAAGTGCAAGCTACATTCTCTACCCCGACTCAAATGACTTTGAGGAAAGTCTTTCAATTAAACCTCTCAATCGCTTCTCCACTTTACATCTCTTGTTCATTGTGCTATTTCATTATTTAAATACTGTATATCTTTCGATTTTCATTAAAATTTTTAAGAGATTCTATCATAAACAATCTATAAAAATACTGTATATGCACATATACACTACACAAGCAATATACAGTATTCATACAGAAACAAGAGTACTACATGACAGTAGTATGGACACTTAAAACTTTACCAAAAAAATTTGTAACTATACTGTGAACAGTAACTACATACAGTATTAATCTATCCAAATATGTAACTACAGAAAATTGTCATACAGGGAATATGTAATTTGTGAGTAGGGTTAAAGAGCAACACAAGACTAAATTACAGAGGGTGCTTGTTGTGGGGGAATCCTGCATGTGACTGCACTGATGGCCAAATTTTGCGGTGATGTACATCAGAAGGCTTGTATGCAGGCGCAGTCATCTTTTCCCCCACATATCAAGAACCTGGCGCTTGGCTGCACATAGATACATCATAGCTGACATCAATACTTACCTTGAAGCCCCCTCACAAGCCAGCACTTGCTTGCCCTAATGACTCACGTGCAAAGCCTCAGGGTTGTGTATTGACTATTTGACCCACAAGGGAAGAAGGCACAGTGTTGACACAAGCAAGCACCAGTTACAACAACACTCGACATCCACTACAGTAACAAACGAGGTGTGCCTAAGTTACATGTACCGCCCCTCTCTCAATCTCCTCCTCCTCTCGTTTCCTCCAACTTCACGCCACCATCATGGCTTATCCACATGCCGTACACTTACACTATTCTGTAACCCAAGCAGAAAAAACAGGCAATGTTAGTAAATTATGTTATATAGTGAACACAGCACAAATATGCAGGATTAAGCTCTAGTAAAATGTGAGTGTGCAAAGAAAAAATCACATGAACTCTACCAAATTTCCTTTACAGTATTAACATGTGTCACAAAATGAGTGCTTCTGCTGGAGACATCAAGACCGAACACAAGGCGATTAAGAAAGAGCTAAGAACATCTTTCATGACCACAACATTCATGATGCCAGCAAAGACCGATCCAACATTAAGAACTTGTTGCAAACACAGGAGGCCTGGTCACAGACCGGGCCACGGGGGCATTGACCCCCGGAACTCTCTCCAGGTAAACAAAACTACCTAAGACAAAACCCACCATCCTATGCTTTACACTACACACAGACGTGTTGCTAATATAACTGAAAAAATACTGTAAGATAATCTGAACAGTAAAGGAAAAAAACAACATTCAACCTACAAAATTAGAATAGCCCAATTGATTTTTGAACTAGACAGGGGCAGGGGAAGGGGAAGGGGCAGTGAAAGACTGTGGAGGAGAAAAAGAATAGCTAATAAACAAAGAAATAAAGTGAGGGAGAGAAGCACGTGATAGGGAAGTTGGCAGAGTTTAAGAGTAGGAGTAAGGGAGGGAGAAAGCAGGAATTACAATACACAATTTGAAGAGCACCGAGAACTTATTGATTATTAAGTGCTCTGCACAATGAAAAGGACACCCAACAATACATGCTCTGCACCAGGTGCAAAATAAAAACCTACCACGTTAAATAATAAATAATAAATATGGCCATTAGAAATTAAAAGTTCATACACCCATTAAAGAAGGAAGATCACCCACATTGCAAGATGCCTAAAAACGTCACCAAGGTCCTGGCAGGCACCCTAGTGATTATAAAAACTACACCCAAGACTGAAGCTGAAGGCACACTGCTAAAAAATAATGGTAAGTCAGTGCCATGCCACAAGTCACAGGATTCTTGGCAAACTGGCAGCCGTGGGCGAGGAGACTGCCACTAATGATCAACAGAGAACCATCTAAAACTGACTTCCTGTGGAATAAAAAAAAATGGGTGAAGCATCTCATAATGCTCCCCTTCCCCCTCCAAAAAAAAAAAATAATTAGGAACTGCCTAAGAACAACTAAGTGCTAAGCTTGCATGGGACATTCAGTATAAAGTCATTCAAGTAAGGAGTGGTAAAGGCTCGATCCTTTGTCCACTAATCACTTCTGTGCATGTGCAAGTAACTGTTCATTACCCAGGAGCCCAATGCACAAAACAACTCCATGTCCTTGTGCTGGCACTGAATGTGGGCCAGCCACTCTTGAAATTTCTGGGCCACTGAGTGCAAGGAAGAAACAAGAGAAAGCAGTAGGGGAGTGTGTGATGGGTGGGCCCTGCCCACATGTGACCATATCTTCAACTGCATCTTACCACTGGCTCCAATACAAAATTTGTCATTTTCATGTCTCTGTATTAGACTTTAAACCCTAAACTGCTAGCAAAATGTCTCTCAATAAAGATAGTTTCAATCATTAATTTATGCATATTCTTTGGCCTAATGAGAAGTCGGTTTACACAAACAAGTTAAGGGGTGTGCACTCTGCAATCAGGTTTAGAGAAGAGCAAGCCAAGAAAATCCTGGGTACATAAGTATTGGATGGTGCCAGTGCCAGGACCCGACTAATGGTGCCAGCTAACCTTGTGACGTTACACTAACCCCCCTCCTCAATATGCACGACGGTATGTACCTTTTCTTCAGTAGCTATCATATAGAATAGGTACAAACATAGTTCAGGTATTCTCACCAAGTAACTATGATAAAGAACAGTGTAGTAACATTACTGCCGGTACAGTATTTCCACAATGTAACTCTCCCAAAGAATAAATAGTCTAGCAGAATAATGTTGGCGTTTCCCACAATATAATACGAAACAGTGTAACAACACTGCTGGTATTCCCACAATGTAACTATCATACTGAACAATGTAGCAGAACTGCTGTGCTATAGGCGCCATTAGAGTTAAGGTCCAAAATAATAGGTATAGGACAATGAGCCTTTCAAACAAGTGAGCCATGAGTATTTCAAAAAGATGAGCCATAAATGCTAAGGTTAACAATGAGTTTGTTTATACAAAGCCTAAACACAGATGGATTGTTAGGTTTAAGGGGAGCTGCTCTAATTCCTTGTATCAAGGGCCCTTCACCAGCAGCAATAAAATCCCAATATGTACGTATGACTCGGATTTTCCGAATATTGGGTTTCCACTGAACCCACTCATCTATTTTATGTAGTTGAGTTTGGCGTTTATTATACTAATACCACGACTGCTATATTACTCGTAATAAAATTACATTAAGATGCAAGAAAGTGTCTTATCAACGCATGTCATAGATGTACACTAGCAGCAATATCAAAAAACACCAACAGCCTGATTAATCAGACCGTAAGAGGAACGTCTGATCTTAGACCAAGCAGCAGGAGCGATGAGTCCTGCCATCACAAGTAGATAACGTAATGAATAACTTCAAGTGGTGAAAGACAGTTGTCTTCAGCACCTGGCATTGCGAACAATCAAAGAACCTGGTTTGGTAGGAGCTAGAAAGGCATTTAGAACAGAACCCTGTATAAAGCAAGGGCGAGATGAGTAGAGAGAAAACTTGAGTGTCAGAGGTTCCCGACTCTTCAACACCGTCTCTCCATGTATAGAGAGAATTACTAACAAACCTCTGGTTATCAAGAGGGAACTGGACAAGCTCCTGAACTTAGTGTCTGACCAGCCGTGGTTTGGTTCGTATGTTAAGACTGCATGCAGCTAGCAGTAACAGCCTGGTTAATCAGACCTTGATCCACCAGGCTATCTGGTCTAGGACCGAGCTACACAGGGGTTGACCTCTGGAAACGCCCTTCAGGTATCCTTCAAAGCCATTAGTGGGCGTAAACTTTTATATATAAAAGTTCGTTGCCACGTGTATCTTTTTAATACCACATGTGAGCTTACAGCCATTACTGTTGTGAGGCAAAGCAAGTGTTGTGAAGTGAGGTAGGTGGCGCTCCCAAAGAATATATACACAAAGTATTATCCTGACGCAGGCTGTAGGGAGGGGTAGCGGCAGCGGCGACTGCTGCTGCTGCTGCTGCTGCTAGTGTCGGGTCAATACACCAGCTCCCCCAGCTGCTCCTGCTGCACACCCTTCTAGTCTGCAGGAAGTAGGTCACCAGCCAGGATACACTAGAAACCTAGGACAGAAGGTATTAACCCAAGTTTGCCAGAAGACGGTTTCAGAGTTCAACTTCCCCTGACCTAGTCTCAGACCAGGTCTCCTGGTGGAGGGCCTAATCAACTAGACTGTTGGTACTGACAGCACAGAGACCAACGTATGCACCACAGCCCGGCCGATCAGGAACTAAGTTGAGGAACATATCAAGTTCCCTCTTGAAGATAGGGGTCTGTTGTTAACGCCCCTTAGGTATACCTTTATACCTTTGAAGAGTTTCGAGAGTTGATCTACTCTCTAAGCCCAGCCATGGGCCAGGCTCGTCTGGTGTTTGCCTGGTCAACCAGGCTGTTGCTGCTGGAGGCCCGCTGCCCCACGTATCCATCACAGCCTGGGAGAAAGCTAAAAAAAAGTCTTGGTCACTTCACACTTAACGTTTTCTCTAAATGCCCCTCTGCTTTCCACTAGGAATATTTTGCACCGTCTGCCAAGCGACTTGGTTTAGTATGGAGTCAGGTCAGTCTGCAGATTTAGGACCAATCCCTCTAAAAAAATTTCCAGGTATAAATTATGATGTATCCTACTCGCATTAGTTTCAAAATCGAGGAACTTCATGTGTTCCCACTCTAGAGAAAACTGGGGACTTGAAAAGTATGGTAGAAAGACAGTCTTGTTCTGGGTAGAGCTTTACTTGATAAAGGCCTACCCAGAGCAAAACATCGTGTATAAAAAAGGTTCGTTGTGCAGCAGTGTTCTCTCATGGAACCAGGTTGATCAGAAAGTTAAAAAGGTCGGGCCTCAAGCCAGGCTGCGAAGGTACACTTCAGCAAAATCTTCACTAATATGGGCTTAGTTTAGCGACTGTTTACTCTATGTAAATTCTATACTATTAAGTGGGCTGTGTACTGGAGACAGTTATGTTGTCGACTAAGAAAAAAAAATTGGCAACCAAATCTAACTCTCCTTAACCTAAATTAATTTTAAGTTAGGTTAGGTTACATTAGGTTGTTACCAAAAAACAAAAAGCTTTCAATAAAACAAAGATATAACTTGCTACTTAACAAGTATTAAACACAAGAACTGCAACACCATAGTATCATGGTACAGGGAGAGCTTTCTGTAATTCCTTTGTTAAACAACTACTGTATCCGTCTTAACATGTACAGAAAGTATGGCCGCATGACTTTTGTTTTAGGGTGACTACCACCTATCAAGCCTGATGGACTAACCACCTCAAAATTACTACCGTGTCCGATGTTGTATTCATCTAAAGAAGCCTGATGCGCAGGCGAAACGTTTCGGCAGTAGAGATACCCAAGTGTTGCACATTCAATTTATATATCAACTTGACGATTGCTATCTGCAAACTTAACAAGACATGGAAGTAGTATCTCCCTCGATGATTACTGTACAATTGAGCGAGTTCATGGCAAAAGGGTAGTTCCTCCTTGATAGGACGGTAGTATCTCCCTGACAGGTTGCTGATACTGTCCGCAGATCAAAAAGGCCATCACAACCTAACTGATCAGGCACTTGAGGCATACACAATTACTCTTTTGTTTCCCTCTGCTACATAAAAATCTTTCCAATAATTTATATACACCACAATATATTTTTCTACAAGTTTTGTTTACCTCAATTATTCATACCCGTGGCAGGTTTCCAGCGTTCTACCCTAGTCGTGAGGACTGGCTTCCTTACCTACTGCCTGGCTAATCAGGTTGTTGCTGCTAGCAGCCTTGGTCAATCATTTCATCCTTTGATAAACCTTATTCTACAGCCGACATGTTCAAGAATCTATATTGATAGGGATTTCAATATACATAGATGAATCGTAAGTCAAAAGATCACTGATCAATAAGACGCGCAACACCTGGGTATAGTCACTAGAAAGAACTTTTGCCAACCAGTGGCTTTTCCAGGTATGTCATCTATAATCTACAGAGGATATCTTCTACAATCCTATTGCTAACCGCGACTTCCTTCCACTGGTGGGTCCCGACCACCTGTGACAATGCCTTTAACTGCTGCACCTTCTGTGTCCATCCCCTGCCTCTACTTCAGACCGATCGAGACTAAGAGACTAAACACTTACCATAACTGAGATACATTGCTTCATATTTCAGTCTACTGGATAATCTGTGTATTGGTTTGGAAAAACATGTAAACAAACGTTAGGACATGTTTATTAGACAACGTTTCGGTCTTGGGACATCGGTCATTTTTCTAATCCAGAACCTTGATAATTTTTTTTTAATGTCTTAGTGTTTGCTTACGTGTGTTTCTAAGCCAATTTATCGGTACCTATTACCAAGGTTTATACCAATTTCTGTAGTGAACTGAAAAAAAGCTAGTGGTTAGGGAACGTGTTTTTAATCGATCCTCAGGAGTTGGTTGTGTGCTACATCAACTTGTCTGTTCTTTATACCATTAATGTAACAATTATTTTCCCAAATGTAACTAGCATTTGTAATAAAATTTTCATTTAAGGTAGTACAGGTTACATAAGTCTAAGTATATAAGGGTATTGTTTCACCACGTAGTGCCTTCTTCAGTCCAAAGCGAAGACTGATGGACGGAACACGTCGACTGCGGGACTGATTACCTCAAACTCCTCATCTTTCATCATTCTTTGCATTGGATATAATAGTATGGATCGGTTTATAAGTTTATTAAGCCCAATGTATGGGCGAAACGTTGCCAGTAAATGGCTGCACATAATTTCACGTGTTTCTCTACCACGCACTCAACTACTTGTTTTTAAGACAAGTGTACACAGAGGCACAATGTAAACAACTACAGTATGTGGGTGTACATACTTCATGACAATCCTAAGATTAATTCCCTACACGACCTGTTCTTGACTCACCAACTGTAGACCTGAGACCAAGAGTAATGTAGATAAATGGCTCAGAGAACCGACAAGTTCTTAAATGACACGTGTGCAACACTTAGGTATAAGAAAGACAACCCAAAGGAGAAAGAGGAAAAGAGGAAAGGTTGTCTTCTAACTCTTGGTTCAAAGAATTTAAGTTACTTTTCCTTAGCTCGAAGCTGACTGCCCCGTTCTCCAGGTGCTATACGATCCTCTGAGAATGTAATTAATGATAAAGTTGAATGATGAAATGGAGAGTAGCTTCAATTCCTTGGATTAAAAGTCTATCGGCATCAAATCATCCCCATGAAAGGAATACAAAAGAAAGAACTACAGAAGGCTTACTGGGCCATGCTAGGCAAGTCTAACTCACGTACTTACCTAACCTGTTTTGAAAGCTACTAAAGGATTTAGCTTCAATGACGCTACTCGGTATTTTGTTCCACTTATCTGCAACTCCTATATATTTTCTAAATCTAAATCTTTTCCAGCCTGAAGCCATTGGTGCGAGTCGTCTTGGATGTTTTTTAGCACGTTATCTACATCCCCTTTATTAATTCTTGTTTTCCATTTATACAGTCATTTTTTACCCACCGGCCGTCTCCCACCGAGGAAGGGTGACCCGAAAAAAACAACTTTCATAAAGTTTTTCTCTTTACATTTAGTAATTAATACAGGAGAAGGGGTTGCTAGCCCCCTTGCTTCAGTCGTTTTAGTAGCCTTTTACGACACGAATGGCTTACAGGGAAAGGATTATTCTCCACTTCCCTATAGAGACACCTCAGTCATATTTCACCTAATTCTACGTCTTTCCAGAGAGTGCAGATTCAGTGCCTGCAGGCCATGGTCACCAATAGCCTGACTGATCAGGCAGTCACCAGGAATAATGGTGACTGTCTACACATGCACCACAATTACCCACAGTGACGAACTGATGTATACTCACGATATAATTAAACCGGTATGGGTCTTATGGCTTATGGGAAGTGGTTGGTAATCAGGTTTAATCCAAAGGGAAATATACCTCTAATTTCTTTCATCAGGAGGGCTTCACCAATTTGTCTTACAGTCAACTGACAGATGGAAGCAGCGATCAGGGCAGCAACCCGGGAGCTTGTAGAACCGGGCCGCTAGAACAGTGACCCCTGGAAGTGACTACAGATAACTTGTAATAATGTTGGTAGAATTACCGGCGATGTGTTGGGTAAAAGGACACATGTGGAACTAATGTGACATTTCATTGTGGCAACGTTTCGCTCTCCAGGAGCTTTATCAAGCCGCTGCGCTTGACGAAGCTTCTGGAGAGCGAAAAGTTGCCACAAAATGTGCATTAGTTGCACGTGTCCTTTTAGCGATACCGTGAAGTTAAAGGTTCATATTGCAATGGTGTGTACCTTGTCACCTTACACACTCGTGATTCAATACAAGCTAATGTTTGTACATGTACCATCCCACTGTGTCCCGCCACTTCTAGGATTAAGGATGAGTGCACCAAAGAAACTAAAATGTGTATACTCAGCAACACAAAGTCATAAGCGTAATTAGTGAACTTTCAACATCTGTGATACAGCACTTCATAATCACCGTCCAGTAAACAGGTTGTGTTGGCTACACTTTTCCGCCAGTAAACATGTGTTCCAGGTGTGGGTCATCATGTGACCAAGACCCGCGTCAGGAAACACTAGTCCTGTTTCCTGACAAACCTTACCTAACCTAAACATGTGTTGGCTACACTTCAACCTTCCACCAACAAACAGGTAGTAATGACTATACTTCGACCTTCTTCCGGCCAACTGGCTGTGATGGCTATAACCAACGTACAAAACAACCACTGTGAAAAATAGAGAAATTCCAAGCGCTTTCGTGACTTTTCACATTATCAATGAACTATTTTTCAGAGTTGTTGCTTTGCATATTGTGATATCACCTGTTTACTGTGGTCTTATTGCATAGCCAACATAAAACTTGAGCAAATATTTCTGTTAGTGGGTTTGGGTTTTGAGAAAGACCTGCCTAGTACGGGCCAATAGGCCTGCTGCAGTGTTATCCTTTCTTATGTTACGAGTTGTTGTGACTAAAATGAAGCAAAATCATAAATGCCACGTTACAGAAGTTCCTCGACACCCTCTCAGGTATACTATCTTGTCTAGGTTCTCTCGCGACTTCACATTTCGTAATGAGATGGCACATTATCGTGTATGTACGGTACTGCAAATACAATGATAACTGTTAGAGGTAAAGGATGCAGATAAGTATACCAGAGCATGATATACCTATCATAACTTTGCCTGGTTAAATCACGCTATATTACAAACACCTGCAAGATAAGAACGAGTATTTAAACTACGTACATCTTTCAGAACACTGCCTCATGTTTACACAAATTCACCGGAGTCGAGTAGCTAGCGTGTATACGTGAGTTCGTAAGTCTACAACAGCATCCATATACGAAGAGAGGAGAGGAGAGAGAGAGAGAGAGAGAGAGGAAGCCCAGGCAAACTGCATGCACTTGCTCCGCCTCACCCACACATACCACATACTTGGTACAGATACACGGCCTCTCATCTTCTGCATCACAGTTAATAAGCTTGGAAATGGAGTTTGAGAGCTCGATGACAGAGTCTATGGTGTCAGCCAGCAGCTCCGCCGCCACGTCTGATATAACATCCACAGTCGTGTCCCCCATCTGGAAGTGATCCTCTTCTTCCTCTTCCATCTGCAGGTCCTGGACGATGGGAGTCAGGGATATGGAGTCTTCTGAGGAATACATGGCAGGCAGAATATCCAGGGAGGAAGGTCTGTTGAGCTTCTCTTTTCTCTGGGACGGGTTGGAGTCTGCAATGAGTTCCTCTGGTGATACCGCAGTATCTGAAGGACCAGTGTTTACATGGTGATTTTGAGTTGATGAACGTGAGGCGGCGGGTGTGGATGGAACGCATGTTGCCATAGGCAGAAGGACGGGATGCACCACTTGCCAATATAGACTATGCCACAGTCTTATCTGCTGGGAATGAGTTACTACTCACCACCACGGACACGATCACCAACCACAAGAAAGAACCATAGATCAAACTCAATACCAGGCATTAATACAAACAAGTCTCTCACTACAGACACAGCCACTGTTTAATGTATCAGCGAGTGATAGACGCCAGCATGCAGTTTACTGAAGAATGCACACATGAGCGCCGGGCAACACAGCAAAGTGATCGGAAGCGATGCACAGTGAACCTGGAATGACGGCGAGCCTGCCTGGGCCAGCCACCGCAGTCCGCCTTAGTCGAACACTATCTTCTGCCCACGGCACTATCCTGCTCCCAAGACAATGCAGAGCCATAAGATGTGCTCCCGGGTGTTGAAGTGTTGAGTATGAGTGTGTAGGGGTGGCAGCGGTGGTGGTGGGAACCGCGTGCAGGCTGGAGGAATGACGGACGGCCTACATGAGTTCCGCTGAGCAACTGCCAGGGCTGTGGTGCCTCCACACAGCCGGCACTACTGACTGGAATACCGCGCCACCCTTACACGCCTTCCCTCCCTCTCTCCCCAATCCCTCCACATAACTCCACCCTCCCTGCTTCCCTAACATGCCGTCCCTATCTTCCCATACGTTTCACACAACTCAACTCATAACTAAAAAAAAACTGGGCTCAATTCCCAGGCAAGGAGACTTATATGGACAAGACTTCTTAAATCTGTTGCCCCTACTCACCTAGCAGTAAATACGCGAGTGACATCCTGGGAGGTGGTAGTATATCTTAGACAGGTCTGCGTTTTAAAACAAACCTTTTAATTCAGGTGTAAAAAATGGAAATTAAACCATTTGGCTAACATTAAATATCGTCTGTAGTGTATCCAGACACAGGTATCATACCACAACCTCAAATATTTTCGAAGTCAACGACGTACTACGCTGATAATGTTCACTTCTATATACCTGTGACAGGTTTCGAGTTTTACCCTGATGGCCAGAATAACCTGGCGACCACCTGATTCACCCACCCCTACCGGGTTATTAGTGCTACCGACCCGCGGTACCACATACTCATTACGACCCGGCTGATCAGGCACTTGCAAGACTGGTCCAGATTCCTTCTGAAAACGTCTAATCTGGTTCTGGTGATATTTCTTTTTCCAGCGATATCGCTGAAGTATAATAATGGTGAACAACTATAAATCCTAGTAGTCACTGCTACATGCATCGATGCTTCACCAGATATAAACAAGCCAACAACAGGATGCTCCTGCATTTCACAACTACCCATTACGACATGGGTTTTAGGGAGACTGCGGGATAAGTGCTGATGCAATATATACAGACTGAGAAGACCTTTAACAAGGGTGATTTTGGTGGTGGTGGCGGCGGAATCAGTGTCATCTAACAGTGATTTTTGTGGAAATAAATGGTATAAATGACACGACGGAAAAATAAACACAGATGATACAATCTATCCAAACCTTGTCCACCTGACTTTCAATACTACGTACATGCTCATGTACTCTTTACCCAGGTAGACCTGTTTGTGACTTGATAAACTCCGCTGTGTGGCCGAAACACTGTCAATAAAGGATCGCCTTATACTGCACTTGTGTTTATATTTCCAAGGATCTCTGTCATAACATAACCGGTGCAATAACCAATCATTGACATGCGCTGCTACCGTAAACACTGCCCGTGCCTACTAATACACACGTGTTAGTAGACACGTGCAAAACACAGGTGTTGCACATGTTTAATTGCTCATGTCGAAAATTATATTAATTATTCACATGTGAATGTTACAGCCAGCTATCACTGCTGGTGACCTCTAGCTTACCAGTGATCTGACTGTGCATGGTGTAACACAAACACTGCTGGTGACCTCTAGCTTACCAGTGATCTGACTGTGCACGGTGTAACACAAACACTGCTGGTGACCTCTAGCTTACCAGTGATCTGACTGTGCACGGTGTAACACAAACACTGCTGGTGACCTCTAGCTTACCAGTGATCTGACTGTGCACGGTGTAACAAACACTGCTAGTGACCTCTAGCTTACCAGTGATCTGACTGTGCACGGTGTAACACAAAATACAATGCAAAGGATGTTTTCAAATAACCTCCACCCAAAAGGTAATAGTCGTCAAATAAATGAAATTAAAAGCTTCAAGGAACAGAACTCGCCCCTATCTTTTCCCATTCTCACATCTGACATCGACATGCAAATTACAGCACTGTAATATATCTGGTAGACAATATAAAAAATTACGTAGGAAGCATACAGGAACTTCAGACTTCCAAATTGATATAAACACTAATTCCTCTAGTGGACCACAGAAAACAATACGAAATTCATCTAAGATTCCAATGTTCTATTGTGGAAGTTAAGAATTAAAGACTGGAAGGGAACACTTAAACCGCTCGATCAAAGGGAAGAGGAATCAAGGGACGTATGGGTAGGTATTGCGTTTAAAACACACCTTAGCTTAAATGCAAGGAAAGTCGAAGGCTGGATAAGAAGAACCTTCAAAACAAGTTGAAGGCTGGATAAGAAGAACCTTCAAACCAGAAGTTGAAGGCTGGATAAGAAGAACCTTCAAAACAAGTTGAAGGCTGGATAAGAAGAACCTTCAAAACAGAAGTTGAAGGCTGGATAAGAAGAAGCTTCAAAACAAGTTGAAGGCTGGATAAGAAGAACCTTCAAAACAAGTTGAAGGCTGGATAAGAAGAACCTTCAAAACAGAAGTTGAAAGCTGGATAAGAAGAACCTTCAAAACAAGAGACGTCAATTCTATGATGATACTCGTTAATGCACTTGCGCACTCCAAACTGGATTATTGTTGCTATGTTAAAGAGTTTTATCATCCAATACCTTGATCAAGTTGTAAGACTTGATTAAGTTCTAATCGAGCTAAACTTTGTCACCGTAAAATCTTGTTTTGCAGTCCGTGTTTTTCCTTCACTGGCGAAATTAGACCTGGAAAACGTACAGAGAACCTTCTATAACAGCATCAACTCGAACACCACAACGCCTAAAATTACTCAAGCTGTACTTGAGTAATTTTAGGCTAAACCGTAATGTGTAGCTTGAGTATACTGGAGTGCCTGGTTAATGTAAGGATCCAACATGCACTCGGCAGGTCCCTAGCACACAAGAATGGTCCACGCTAGGTAGGTCAAGTTCACACCCATTCATACAGGCAAGGTGTATTTAAAGCACATACAATGAGTAGCAGAGGTGCGATAAATACACCAAGAGAGAACTCGATGAGCATAAATGGTCTACGGCTTTTTAACATTATTTCAATTACAAGGGAATTACCGCCTGTCTTCCTGAGAAGTTTTGATAGATACCTTCAGTTTGTGATCAGCCTGACCTTAGTGTCTACGTTGGACTGCCAGCAGTGAGCACCAACAAGCTGACATAGCAGGCCAGGTGTGAGTGTAAGACAGGGGTCAATGATCCTGGCTACCATAAACAGACAACCAAGTAAACACCATACATGTGACACTTGGCACTATGCCACACCTACGTTACGTAGGGCTTGCCCATGACACAAATAGTTATATGCACACCTATTCAGTAGCAACAACAGACAAACAACGACTGCTGCTGTATAAATTCTAGTCTTAATTTCAGTAGTTTGTTTAGAAAAAGAATTATGATAATGAAGTCGTCATATTAAAGTGTTTGAGAATGCAAAAGAAATAAATTATAACCAAAAAGCTTAGTGGTACCCGTAAATGGTTGATTTATAGATTCACATAGTGTAAACTGCGGGCGTGTGGCTAGTCGTGTGTCTCACTCCACTTACACACACACACACACACACACACACACACACACACACACACACACACACAACTTGCAAGTAGTAAGTTATGTAGTGTATAATACACTTCAAAAAAGTACCATGTCAATCGTGTTCAATAACGCTACATTATTGATAATTCATTAATATATACTGTACTCTCGTGTGAAGGCTGCGCCTCCTTGCATCCCTCCCCTTCATATCTTGACATACCCAGCTGGATGAAGTACACCCCTCCCTCCGTGCACACCCAGCTGGATGAAGAGCACCCCTCCCTCCGTGCACACCCAGCTGGATGAAGTACACCCCTCCCTCCGTGCACACCCAGCTGGATGAAGTACACCCCTCCCTCCGTGCACACCCAGCTGGATGAAGTGCATCCCTCCCTCCGTGCACACCCAGCTGGATGAAGTGCATCCCTCCCTCCGTGCACACCCAGCTGGATGAAGTACACCCCTCCCTCCGTGCACACCCAGCTGGATGAAGTACACCCCTCCCTCCGTGCACACCCAGCTGGATGAAGTGCATCCCTCCCTCCGTGCACACCCAGCTGGATGAAGTGCATCCCTCCCTCCGTGCACACCCAGCTGGATGAAGTGCATCCCTCCCTCCGTGCACACCCAGCTGGATGAAGTGCATCCCTCCCTCCGTGCACACCCAGCTGGATGAAGTACACCCTTCCCTCCGTGCACACCCAGCTGGATGAAGTGCATCCCTCCCTCCGTGCACACCCAGCTGGACGAAGTACACCCCTCCCTCCGTGCACACCCAGCTGGATGAAGTGCATCCCTCCCTCCGTGCACACCCAACTGGATGAAGTACACCCCTCCCTCCGTGCACACCCAGCTGGACGAAGTACACCCCTCCCTCCGTGCACACCCAGCTGGATGAAGTGCATCCCTCCCTCCGTGCACACCCAGCTGGACGAAGTACACCCCTCCCTCCGTGCACACCCAGCTGGATGAAGTGCATCCCTCCCTCCGTGCACACCCAGCTGGATGAAGTACACCCCTCCCTCCGTGCACACCCAGCTGGACGAAGTACACCCCTCCCTCCGTGCACACCCAGCTGGATGAAGTGCATCCCTCCCTCCGTGCACACCCAGCTGGATGAAGTATAACAGTATAAAATGAATAAAAAATCGAAGGTAATGAATAACAGGAGCAATATACACTGATAAATAGTGACGAAAACACAGTGGAGGTCCATGAATTTGTATCTTTCTTTGCCAATAAACATGAGGACAGATGAGAGACGGGAAGTGTAGACGGTAGAGAGAGAGAGAGAGAGAGAGAGAGAGAGAGAGAGAGAGAGAGAGAGAGAGAGAGAGAGAGAGAGAGAGAGAGAGAGAGAGAGAGAGAGAGACTGAGACTGGTGTTACATCAACCTGTAACCAATCACAGGGGCTGTGAAGACTATGTAAGCCGCAATAAAACAGTTTGGTTGATCACGGCATCAACCAGGGCCACGAGAACACACACAAAATAGGGAAGGGGTTAGCAAGAACACAGTACACGATAAACGACGCGAGGTTAGTCATACCTTGCAGTAAACCATCCACAGAATAAATGCAAAATTAAAAGCCAAGCCGACAAGCGTTGCTACACATAAAACAGTGTAAAATATTTGCTGACCACTGGTTACCGCCCCAATATTATAATATATATATATATATATATATATATATATATATATATATATATATATATATATATATATATATATATATATATATATATATATACATACACACACACACACACACACACTAGTCCCAGAGCTAAGAGGTATGTCCTACGAGGAGAGGTTAAGGGAAATCAACCTGACGACACTGGAGGACAGGAGAGATAGGGGGGACATGATAACGACATACAAAATACTGAGAGGAATTGACAAGGTGGACAAAGACAGGATGTTCCAGAGATTGGACACAGTAACAAGGGGACACAGTTGGAAGCTGAAGACACAGATGAATCACAGGGATGTTAGGAAGTATTTCTTCAGCCACAGAGTAGTCAGTAAGTGGAATAGTTTGGGAAGCGATGTAGTGGAGGCAGGATCCATACATAGCTTTAAGCAGAGGTATGATAAAGCTCACGGCTCAGGGAGAGTGACCTAGTAGCGATCAGTGAAGAGGCGGGGGCCAGGAGCTCGGACTCGACCCCCGCAACCTCAACTAGGTGAGTACAACTAGGTGAGTACGCACGCACGCGCGCGCGAAGTTAAAACGCTCACAAGTGGGAATTAAGTCACACTAAGCAGAGAAGAACTTAATTTTATCAGGTTTCACCCAGTGGGGCTTTATCAGTTTTTATCACCTACACCTTTACCCTTGATGAGTTCCGAGAGTTCTTCTACTGCCGGAGCCCGGCCATGGGTCAGGCTCGTCTAGTGCTTGCCTGGTTGATCTGGCACCTGGTGAAGATACTTGTTCAGTTTCCTCTTGAAGACTTCTACACTTGTTCCAACAGTGTTTCTGATATCTTATGATAAGATGTTGAACAATCTGGGACCACGAATGTTGATACAGTGTTCATTTATTGTGCTCACTGCACCCCTGCCTTTCACTGGGTTTATCTTACACAATGCCACCAACACTGCTACAATACTGCCAACACAACTACAATACCACCGGCACCACTGTATTACTACCAACAACACTACATTGCTACCAACAACACTACAATACTACCAACAACACTACAATACTACCAACACCACTATATTACTACCAACATTACACTACACTACCACCAGCAACACTACACTACACTACCACCAGCAACACTACACTACCACCAGCAACACTACACTACCACCAGCAACACTACACTACCACCAGCAACACTACACTACCACCAGCAACACTACACTACCACCAACACTACACTACCGCCAACAACTGGCTCCTGGAGTTTAACACCACCAAGTGCAAAGTACGCGGAGTACAGGTTAGGGGGCCAAAGACTGCAAACCTCACTCAAGGAATCTTGGGGTGAGTATAACACCGAGCACATCTGAGGCCCACATCAACCAAAATACTGTTGCAGCATATGGGCGCCTGGCAAACCTAAGAAATGGGTTTCGACACCTTAAGGAAGGAATCGTTCAAGACTCTCTACACCGTGTACGCCAGGCCCATATTGGAGTGTGCAGCACCAGCATGGAACCCACACTTGGTCAAGCACGTCACGAAATTCGAGAAAGTGTAAAGGTTTGCAACAAGACTAGTCCCGGAGCTAAGGGCTATGTCCTACGAGGAAAGGTTAAAGGCCGAGATTCTCAACTTCTCCGTCAATAACCCCCTTGGCTTGATATATTTCTCCATTTACCCCGTTACTTCCATACAAACAATTTATCGCCATCATAAAGGAACAGAAAAACAACGTCAGAAAAAAATAATTATTCAGGTTTTGCACAAAAATATTTACCCCTTGCCATGTATTTTTTTTTACTCCCAAAGGGTAAATTTACCCCTGGTTGAGAATCACTGAGTTAAGGGAGAACAGGAGAGAGGAGGGAGGGGAGGCATAACATAAAATATTGAGAGAAATTGACAAGATGGATAGAGACATGATGTTCCAGAGATGAGACACAGCAACGAGGGGCCACAACTGGAAGTTGAAGACTCAGATTAGTCATAGGGATGTTAGGAAGTATTTCTTCAGTCAGAGTTGTCAGGAAGTGGAACAATCTGGAGGGTGATGTGGTGGAGACAGGATCCATACATAGCTCATGGAGCAGGGAGAGAGTGGACCTAGTAGTGACCAGCGAAGAGGCGACGACAGGAGCTGTGAATCGACTCCTGCAAATATTTGAGAAAACCCGATTGTGGGTGATAAGTCCCACAGTGGGTAACAAAGCTCGTAAAAAATAAAGTTTCTCTCTGCTTCACATGTATTTAAATAAAACACTTCTTTTAATGCGGCCAATGTCTACCAACACCAACAATTCCAAACTATGTAATCATGGAATTACATTCACGTGATAATGTATACGTTCTCCAGCGTGTTGATAGCCAGGATATAAGATAATTTAGCCGCTTATTGAACATCTGTTGATGTTATTGATCTACCAGCTGGTTCTGTACACAACCCGCATATAGGAGAAAGAAAATTTACAACGACGCTTCGGTCCGACTTGTGAGGGTTATTTGTGTATTGTTCCAGTCACGGTATTGTGTCTTTTATTCTTTCCAGCCGGTTCTGGTAGTGGTTCTGGGCATTGTCTTCCCGGTCTCTAACCAGGCCTCCTAGACTGTAAAGTTGTAGTGTTGAGCCAGACGACTTAATCTTACTGAACTATTGCTATATATGCAACACGTTATCCTATCAGCTGTATTACCAACACTTCCGCACTCTCGCAGTTGCTTCAAGTTTCTGTAGTTACACTGGCTTCAGTTTTGTCGAACTGGCTTTAAATTTGTTGCATTGGCTTCAGATTTCTCTTCAACTGGCTTCGGAATCCTACTGATCCATACGTTACCGATTTCGACAATTTTATTAACCTAAGATTTCTACTAATGTACTGACTTCAGATTTCTACTAATGTACTGACTTCAGATTTCTACTAATGTACTGACTTCAGATTTCTACTAATGTACTGACTTCAGATTTCTACTAATGTACTGACTTCAGATTTCTACTAACTGGAACTCTTAATCTTTTTTGAAGCTATTTTTAAGTTCTATATTAGTTACGTGTAGCGGGATAAACATTTCTACCGGAAGACCTGAAATCTGACTACACTCAAGTGTGTCCTCTCCTGGGCCCCTTTTCCCTTGCTCTCGATAAACTTCTGACCCAAACTGCGAGTATTTCATGTTGCACCAATTTAGATTTAGAAAGGATATGGGAAACACTGCTTTAGCAGCTGTAGGTAAGTGGAACAAGCTTCCACGTAGTGTCACTGAAGAGAACCTTGCGTAATTTGAAAACTAGGCTGGACAGATACACGAGTGGATGTAGGTATGAGTTAGGCCTACCTAATAATCTACTTGTTTATACCATTACTGTACTGATAGACTAGTAGATCGACTGTGGTATTCTCGTGTTCTTTATGCATATGTACGCTCAATACACTGTAAACACAGGGGTAACCATATAAATATTTACTGCTAGATGAACAAGGACAACAGGTGTACAAAGACAACAGGTGTAGGGAAACTTGCCAATACCTCACGGCAGATCCTGACAGGTGATTAAACCCAAGACCCTTCGGTTCAGTCAGAACACACTGACCTCATTCTGACTGTACCACATTTATGATTCACTGTGTGCACAGTGACACAGTGTGGGAACAAACACTAGCCAAGTTTCCCCTGACACACTGTCGGGAAGGGTGGAGTAAACCTGGAGTCTAACTGGAAGTTATTCGGGGATCAACGCCCCCGTGGCCCGGTCCACGACCAGGCCTCCCGGTGGATCAGGGCCTGATCAACCAGGCTGTTACTGCTGGCCGCACGCAGTCCAGGTGGTAAATGATAATCACTGAGACGGTAACCTGGTATATTGAGGATAGGTAGTAGGAAGCCCAGCCTGCTGTCTTGTCCTGTCTGCCTGGTGGTACGTGTCTGACTGCCCCTCACTGCGGGGCGTCTACCAGGGTTTGAACTCTGCTGACCTGACAGTATTTGAAGTCCGCGGCATCACGGCTAACGTATGTTGAGTTATGCAACCACCACCTTCACGCAGGACGGGTTTTATATGTAAATTATATAATTACCTATGTCAGCCAAAGCTTGCATACTTCACTAGTGTGATGAGCGTATCGTCAAATACAAGCTTATTATTATTATTATTATTATTATTATTATTACTTATTATTTTAATGCACCGGCCGTATCCCACCGAGGTAGTGTGACCTAAAAATTTAGTAATTTATACAGAAGGGGTTACTATCCCCTTGCTCCTGGCATTTTAGTCGCCTCTTACGACACGCATGGCTTACGGAGGAAGAATTCTTTTCCACCCCCCCCCCCCCATGAAGTGGAAAAGAGGTTGAGGTGGTGATTGTGGTTGTAGCTCTGAACCCGTGGGAGTTATACATCTTGAAGAACATACAATCAACCCACCTGAAGGGGAGAAGATATATGGAGGAATGGGGGGGGAGAAAAGTTTACAGATGGAAAACTGGAAGAATTAAAGGGGATATAAATAACGTGTTGAAAATATACCCAAGACAGGACTCGCAACAATGCGTTAAGTTGTACAAGTATAGATTTAGAAAGGATATAGAGAAGTACTGGTTTGGTAATAGAGTTGTGGATGAGTGGAACGAACTTCCAGGTAGCGTGATTCAGGCCAGAAACTTGGATAGATAATTTAAATATATAATGGACCGATACACTGGTAGTTGAAGGCTGACTCTCCTAAGCGTGGGACAGTAGGCCTACTGTAGTGTCCCTTCATCTCCTCTACAAGGTCCCAGACTATGATTAATCAGGTTACTGGTGCTAGCGGCACGCAGTTCAGCGCAGGTACGTACCTTTGAAGAATTTCGAGAGTATATCTACTCTCTGAGCCCGGCCATGGGCCAGGCTCGTCTGGTGCTCGCCTGGTCAACCAGGCTGTTGCTGCTGGAGGCCCGCTGTCCCACATATCCATCACAGCCTGGTTGACCTGGCACCTGGTGAAGATACTTGTCTAGTTTCCTCTTGAAGGCTTCAACACTTGTTCCAGCAGTGTTTCTGATATCTTCTGGTAAGATGTTGAAAAGTCTGGGACCCCGGATGTTGATACAGTGTTCCCTTGTCCCCACCGCACCCCTGCTCCTCACTGGGTTTATTTTACACTTCCTCCCATATCTCTCACTCCAGTATGTCATGGCAGTGTGCAGATTTGGGACCAAGCCCTCGAGCACCTTCCAGGTATATATTATCATGTACCTCTCTCTCCTCCGCTCCAATGAGTACATGTTCAAGATTTGCAGGCGTTCCCAGTACACACACTATCGACAAGTGCCTTTGACAACAGGTAACCAACCACTAGAGGTACTTAAGAATAAAGGCGACACAAGAATGAGGTCTTTAAAACAAGTACGTGTATATACCACATAAGCGGGATAAAAACTAAAACAACAGTCATGTAGAACTTACAGATTAACATTAAAGAGTTTTCAGAGGGCAGCCTCTGTCATGGCAGATCTTGCTAACTAACATTAAAGAGGAGACCTCAGAAGGCAGACAACAGTTATTGCAGAACTTGTAAATCAACAATATAAGAGACTTCAGAAGGCCGACAACAGCCATGGCAGAACTTCTAAATTAGATGTTAAAAATAAGTGGAGCCATGTGATAAAGTGGGACTGGAGTATATATATATAGAAGTTGAAGAGTCATGATGAGCTTAACCTTCACCGAGTGGCCTTAAGTTCCCCGCCATGAGTAGATCTTTTCTATCACATGAAGGATTCTCTCAAATATTGACAATTGTTAATAACACACGTACGTGTCTACTACAACATTTATTGAGGTGTTTCGGTCATATGAGAGAAATGTCTCATCAATAGGTAAATATCCTAGCATACAAGTCTTATTTACGACCTTGGACCAGTTTGGTGGTAACATCGACGTATACTAACCAATGCTCAACGTCAGTATCTTAATACTTCTTGCAATGTTACAAATCATGTTTTTTTATGTTATATTACATAAACACATAACAAATTATACTTAACTACAACTAAACAAAAGATAATACGGCCCCTACACGCCTGGCAACGCGGTGACGACGCAATACAAAAAAAAAAAAATCAGATCTGCACGAATATATCTGACCCATGCACAGCACTAGCATATTTTTGGTAAGAAAAATGACTTTGTAAATGGTCCAAGTAGGACCGAAACAACGTCGTAAGCTCCTCTCTTCTATATACGGGTTATTTGTGTATTTGTAAGAAAAAGTTTCCCCTTCCAATATAGAAAATGAGAACACAATATATAATACCAAAACAGTTAATATATGGGTAACTAAATATAAAGAACACTTGTCAATGCTCAGTAATAACCCACATGGAGACAAAAACTCGTTAGATTAATTAATTTGTGTATTTCGATCCCCTTCTGGGATCCTCTTCAGCAGAAGGGGATCGAAATATACAGATCCATTAATCTTTTGAGTTTGTCTTCATATAGGCTATCACTGAGAACTTAGGTATATTTATCGCCAACAATTTTCGGCAATAAAGTACCCAATTACAGACCTATAGCGCTTACGTCCAATATAAAAATCTTTGAAAGGGTGTTAAGAAGCAAGATGGCCACCCAGGGCAACATGGGTTTAGAGCAGGTCGCTCCTGCCTGTATCTACTACTGGACCACTATGTAAGATCTTGGATGCACCGTATACAGTAGTATACGTAATGTAGCATAGTATGTATAGCAGCTGGTTGTCAGGTGTGGTGTATGGTTGGTATGATATGGTATGAGGTGTTATAATTCGACAGGCGACACTTGATCGCTGTGTTCTGGTGGGACGCACAATTAGTTTAGCTGAGAACCTGTACATCCTGAAACTGATGGTATTCTGGTCGACTGTACTGCAATCACTGCTGACTTCAGACACAGCCGTTTCTGCACGTCATACTTCTTAATGATCAATCTGACTTCATTCCAAATCGTAATTATTTCTCTCTCTAAGTGCGGGTTATATGTGTATTGTTCCAGTCACCTGATAAAAATGCCATTTGCATCTTACATCTTGTTGGCATTTCACAACATCACTTATCAAGCGCTTAGACACCCAACGTAATGTTTGCAGAAGATAGAGCAGTCAACTCAATAATAAAGACTGTAGAACTGGAAGACATTTAGAAGACTGGATGGCTACCTTTGCACACACTCGGAAACGATGCTCACTGCTGATATACCGAGTATTATTACAAATATATATACTAAATACCCAAAGAAAGGGAAAAAACGGTATCAGGGAACGAAGTTGTGACCAGAACCCGTTACTAGACCTTCAGTACTTGATTACCTAACCTTCTACCCTGCCTCACATGATCTGCAAGCCTAGCCTCACGTGATCTGCTAGCCTAGCCTCACATGATCTGCTAGCCTAGCCTCACATGATCTGCTAGCCTAGCCTCACGTGATCTGCTAGCCTAGCCTCACATAATCTGCTAGCCTAGCCTCACATGATCTGCTAGCCTAGCCTCACGTGATCTGCTAGCCTAGCCTCACATAATCTGCTAGCCTAGCCTCACGTGATCTGCTAGCCTAGCCTCACA
The DNA here is from genome assembly GCF_038502225.1 of Cherax quadricarinatus. NCBI lineage: Eukaryota > Metazoa > Arthropoda > Malacostraca > Decapoda > Parastacidae > Cherax > Cherax quadricarinatus. Next base: position 3,578,929 of record NC_091387.1, read on the forward strand.
TGATCTGCTAGCCTAGCCTCACGTGATCTGCTAGCCTAGCCTCACATGATCTGCTAGCCTAGCCTCACGTGATCTGCTAGCCTAGCCTCACATAATCTGCTAGCCTAGCCTCACATGATCTGCTAGCCTAGCCTCACGTAATCTGCTAGCCTAGCCTCACATGATCTGCTAGCCTAGCCTCACGTAATCTGCTAGCCTAGCCTCACATGATCTGCTAGCCTAGCCTCACATGATCTGCTAGCCTAGCCTCACGTGATCTGCTAGCCTAGCCTCACATGTTCAGCTAGCGTAGCCTCACGTGATCTGCTAGCCTAGCCTCACATGATCTACTAGCCTAGCTTCACGTGATCTGCTAGCCTAGCCTCACATGTTCAGCTAGCGTAGCCTCACATGATCTGCTAGCCTAGCCTCACATGATGAGGTGGACCGGTAAGCCAGCGGAAGGCGTCAATGACTAAAGGCTACAGTTAGCGGTTAATCATACTAAGACGTATGTCGGGAAGCATTAGTCCTGTTTACTGATGACTGTAATATCACCACCACCACCATGGTGATATATCTGTATATACACACACTAATATCTAGTGCTAACTGTGGAGACTCATGGCGTCGCAGGTGATAATGTGGTTTTGAAGACAAATATTTGATTTCTCCCCAAGGTCGTTTAAATATTCCACTTCTACCCCACCTGTTATAAATGCACATTAAATATTTGTGTTTGATAAAAGGATACAAGTGCAACTAATGTGACTTTTATTGTGACAACGTTTTGCTCTCCAGTTTTGTCAAGCTCTCACATAGCCCCTGGAGAGCGATACGTTGCCACATTAAAATGTCACATTAGTTACACATTATTTACCCAACATTCTGTTGGTAATTCTACCACTATTAATAATTACAGATTTAAGTATCAGTATATATACACATTTATCTTTCACTGTGTAGATACAAAAAATTACAGTAATGCCTATTTTAAGGATTAAAACCATTTTTTATTAGTGTTTTAAGGGTAACTTTACTCACTGGATCAGCAGGATTACATTCAGTGGGTTGCAAATCTGAACGCCTCCGCCAGCTGGAGGGCCTCCAGGGGCTGCAGTCCTTAGGTCTCCACCAGCTGGAGAGCCTCCACCAGCTGGAGAGCCTCCACCAGCTGGAGAGCCTCCGCCAGCTAGGGGCTTCCATCAGCTGGAGGGCCTCCAGGGGCTACAGTCCATAGGTCTATACCAGCTGGAGAGCCGCCGCCAGCTAGGGGCTTCCATCAGCTGGAGGGCCTACACCAGCTGGAGGGCCTCCATCAGCTGGGGCTTCCACCAGCAGGAGGGCCTCCACCACCTGGGGGCTTCCACCAGCTGGAGGGCCTCCACCACCTGGGGCTTCCACCAGCTGGAGGGCCTCCACCAGCTGGGGCTTCCACCAGCCGGAGGGCCTCCACCAGCTGGGGCTTCCACCAGCCGGAGGGCCTCCGCCAGCTAGGGGTTTTCACCAGCTGGAGGGGCCCCCAGGGGCCTCACAGTACCTGTAGCCCAGGGGCCTCACAGTATCTGTAGCCCAGGGGCCTCACAGTACCTGTAGCTCAGGGGCCTCACAGTACTTGTAGCCCAGGGGCCTCACAGTACCTGTAGCTCAGGGACCTCACAGTACCTGTAGCCCAGGGGCCTCACAGTACTTGTAGCCCAGGGGCCTCACAGTACCTGTAGCTCAGGGGCCTCACAGTACCTGTAGCTCAGGGGCCTCACAGTACCTGTAGCCCAGGTGTTCTCACAGTATCTGTAGCCCAGGGGCCTCACAGCACCTGTAGCCTAGGGGCCTATAAAAATCTTAATTTGGCTCTATACACGTCTTGTTTATCTACAATCAGTAGGGTTGTTTGGTAAATGATGATATTGTATGTAGCCAGCTATTAAGCAATCAACTGGTAGGGAGACAGCTATTATGCAAGCAGCTGGTAGAGAATCAGCTGTTAAGCAATCAGCTGATAAGAACAGATATAACTATCCTATCTGGACCAGACTGAAGTACAATTCCTTGTCTTCCCCAGAATTAGCATGACCCATTAAAACAATCTCCAATTTCCAATCATAAAATTATATGAGTAATAGAAGAATATCAGGTTTGATCCGAGGTAGGCTAGGGTAACTCCAATTCCCTAAATCAAGAGCCCTTCGCCACCCTTCGAAGGGTGTGATTATCATTACTGCGACACGAAGGGTGTTTTTGGTGCCTTGGCTCAAGTGGTAGCGTTCTGAGTTCACATCTGAAGAACCTGGGTTTGATCCAGGGACGACTGTGATGAATGGTTTAGAAAACCGACAAGTTGAAGAATTGAGACACTTATGCAACACATGGGAATCTTTATTGAAGAAACGTTTCGCCACACAGTGGCTTCATCAGTCCAATACAAAGTAGAAATGGGTAAGGAGAGGAGTAGTTTGATGTAATCAGTCCCTCAACCTGGAATCGATGTGTTCAGGTTGAGGGACTGATTACCTCAAACTTCTCCTCTCCTTACCCATTTCTACTTTGTATTGGACTGATGAAGCCACTGTGTGGCGAAACGTTTCTTCAATAAAGATTCCCATGTGTTGCATAAGTGTCTCAATTCTTCAACTTGTCGGTTTTCAAAACCATTCATCACATCTGTCAGACACTGCAACATCATGGGATCTTGGTACAAAGACTTCAAAGCTTGCCCAACCTTTGGACGACGACCTACTTACACTAGTGGCAGGTCCCACTGTGATCCCGCCTCCTCCTGCTTCACCTCATCTCACTGCAGTATATAAGCCACCTCTCTGGCCCTACCTTAAAGAAAGTCATGGAGACAGACCGCTCCTTCACCCTGGAGGAACTGGATTCTCGGCAGAAGGTCAACAAGGGTGTAGTGATGCGATACCCGCTCATGATGCCCATCGAGGCAGTAGCAGCTCACCCCAGTGTCGTGTCAGCTCAGCGTCTCAAGGCAAAATCGGCAGGCAACGCACCAACCCGGCAGGTCCTCATTCAGCATGTAGGATCGCTGCCATCCCAGCTGGACCTCGGTTCTTGGGGCAGGTACGATGTCAGGACCTTCACGGCAGAACCAGTTAGCTGTTTCGAGTGCCAGCTTTACGGACACCTGGGTGCACTCTGTCCGAACAGAGTAATCTGCGGTGTCTGCAGCCAGCCCCACCCTACCGAGGAATGCATCACCAAGCTGAAGAATGCATCGCCACCCACTCCACGATGCCCGAATTGCAGGCAGAAACACCATGCCTGGAACCCTCGATGCCCTGAGAGGCTCACTAAAATTCGTGAGGCCTGGAAGACACCAACGACGAGACAGCAGGCTACGGCAGAGCATCACCCTCAGCAGACGATGGGTGCAGAAAATCCTGCCATACTGCAAAACTCTCATCAGGCAACCCAGCTCAATGCCCAGGAATTTCCGACCCTTGAAGACTCAACCAGGCGTCATGAACAGGAGCATCCTCCCCCACTACCGCAACGAAGAAACAAAAACACGAGGAACAAGCGGCGCCAACAGGAAACATCTGGGCAACGCAATCAGCAGACGGCACTACACGAGCCCCTATCGGCCTCCTTGCCAGGCACAGCCACTATGCAGGCTGTGGCTGCACCTCACCAGCAGATGCCGGGTACGCAACTTGGCATACAGCAACAGCCCATGGTGTGCACAGTGAAGAAATACAACCCTCAGCAGTCCCCACAGATTACAACAGCCCAGATAATATCCACTGCTTCGAACCCACCGACAACGCAGGCCCTCAACAGAGAGGATCTCTTAACACTCAACAAGGCATTCACGGATATCTGCAACACAATCACCTCCACGGAACAACAGAGCATGTTCCGGCAGATGGTCAGCACACTCCTGAGGGTGTGCTTACTGACAGAACAGGAAACAGTGGATGCCATGAATCTGCAAATTATCAGAGCGGACAGAGCCCAGTCCCCAGCTCAGGAAACAGCTGAGATGGAGTAACCTCAGTCGCTTATGAGGCACACTAGCTGAACTGTCCGGAACAGTGCTTGAGCAGCATATGCTGCTACAGTGAAGAATCAATTCTCCTGCAGGAGCCAGAGACGGGTCATCTCAAGATTAAGACCCGTGCTAGGAGCCTGGTCTTGGCGAATATTATACATGCAATATTATACATACCTATGCTGCATTTCCTACAAGAGTGATGGACTGAACACATCGATTCCAGGTTGAGGGACTGATTACCTCAAACTTCTCCTCTCCTTACCCATTTCTACTTTGTATTGGACTGATGAAGCCACTGTGTGGCGAAACGTTTCTTCAAAAAAGATTCCCATGTGTTGCATAAGTGTCAGGGACGACTGGAAACACTGGGCATGTCTGAAGAATTTGACACGTGCAACAACTGGGTTGGGTTTGAGTTTGACAAGGACTTGCCTAGCATGGGCCAGTAGACCTTCTGCAGTGTTCTTCCTTTATGTATCTGTTATTATAGAGACGTTTCGCCAACCAACAGCTTTATCAATACAGAAGACTGAAGAAGTTGAAGATGAGGTAATCAGTCCCTCGTCCTAAGAGCAGTGTTCTGATATACCTTTGATGAGCCTTTCTACTACCGGAGCCCGGTCATGGATCAGGTTCGTCTGGTGCTAGCCTGGTCAACCATTCTTTTGCTTCTGGTGGCCCGCAACCCCAGTACCATAGATTCATCAAGACTTCGGTACTGAACACCTGCTCATTGTATTGTATTGGTAAAGCCACTTGTTGGCGAAACATCTAGATAATAAAGACATCCAGTTGGTGCACACAGGTATCTGATTCATCAACTTGTTAGTATTATATACCACTGATGCTATAATACTGGCATGTTTCCTTGCATGGGGCAGTAGGCCTGCTGCAGTGCTCATTCTTCATGTTCTTATGTGTTGTTCCTGGTCGTCTAACAGGAGGTAATGGCAGTAGTAACACATCTATTGTGGCACACATCGACCTCGTCTGCTACACGTCCCTCTTCACTGACACCTATGTAAGCGCCAGTCTCCTTACCTGTGCTTCAGAATCTCTACAACCACGGTGCTGTAAACACCACCTCCAAGGCTGAGGGACTGATTACCTCATCTTTTGTATATAGTTCTTCTGTTTTCTAATTATGTCCAAGAATCTGTATTGATAAAGCCACTGGATGGCGAAACGTCTACAATAAAGATAACCAGATGTTGCACAAGTGTCTTAATCTTTCATCTTGTCGGTACTGTATACCTGTCTTGCACAACCAGATAACTGCTGCAGTATATGGGCGCCTGGCAAACCTGAGAATAGCGATCCGATACCTCAGTAAGGAATCGTTCAGGACTCTGTACACCCTGTATATCAGACTGTACACCGTGTACGCCAGGCCCATACTGGAGTATGCATCACCGGTTTGGAACCCACACCTGGTCAAGAACGTCGAGAAATTAGAGAAAGTGCAAAGGTTTGAAATGAGACTAGTCCCGGAGCTAACAGGCATGTCGTAAGAGGAGAGGTTAAGGGAAATCGGCTTGACGATACTGGAGGACAGGGGTGACATGATAACGACATATAAAATACTGAGGGGAATTGACAAGGTGGAAAGAGACGAGATGTTCCAGAAATGGGACACAACAACAAGGGGTCACAACTGGAAGTTGAAGACTCAGATGAATCACAGATATGTTAGGAAGTATTTCTTCAGTCATAGAGTTGTCAGGAAGTGGAATAGCCTAGCAAGTGATGTAATGGAGGCAGGATCCAAACACAGTTTTAACAAGAGGTATGATAGAGCTCATGGGACAGTGAGAGAGTGGATCTAGTAGCGACCAGTGAAGAGGCAGAGCCAGAAGCTACGAATCTACCCCTGCAACCACAATTAGATAAGCACACAAACACACACACACACATTGCAACATGGCAATTGTTGTTCGTGCTTCACGTGCCCACAACTGACATTTGTTGACAATAGCAATTGTTGTTTATTCCACAATCATCCACAACACAAGTGACACATGTTTACAAAAGCAATTGCTCATTGCTCAACACGTACATAAAGCTAAGTGACATTTGACGCTTGGGTGATATAACACTTTTTAAAGTGAAAAAAGTGGAGTAACCTGCACTTTGCCACCATCTGAGTTTATGTGAGTGGCGAGTGTGTATTTTTTTAAGTAAAACTGGATATATCAGCCTGCTGTGCAAGTGAAAATAAATGGTATAAAATACCGACACACTGGAAACATAAACACACATGCAGTTTAATGAGATCTGTTTGTGACTGAAAAAGCCCACTGTGTGGGCGAAACGTTGTCAATAAAGGCTCACATTAAACTGCATATGTGGTGGTATAAACCTTGGTAATAAATACCGACAAGTTGGTTTAGAAAGACACGTAAGCAAACACTATAACATATTTATTAGAAAACGTTTCGGTCCTGGGACCTTGATCACTTCTAACATACAGAGGTAGAAAGACATTATATATATAGGCGGAGAGTGAGATGTGACGCACGTGACCTGAGGAATGTCATAAGAACATAAGAATGGAGGAACACTGTAGAAGGCCTACTGGCCCATGCGAGGCAGGTCCTTATCAAAACAACCTCTGTCTATGATGAGGACCAGTAGACGATGAAATCATGTGACTCCTGTGTTGTTGGGTTGGTGCTGCTTAAGTATCATGTATGCCAATGTTTTTGAAATTTTGTAGTTCCCAGTGTTGCGTTCTATAGTGTCGGTGACGGTGATTAGTGAGGCTTCTAGGCACCGTCGGCGTCTGAGGTCTGGTTCGGTGAGAACGAGTTGTGCCTCGTTCCAGTTCATCAATATATATAATATATATAATGTCTTTCTACCTCTGTATGTTAGAAGTGATCAAGGTCCCAGGACCGAAACGTTTTCTAATAAATATGTTATAGTGTTTGCTTACGTGTCTTTCTAAACCAACTTGTCGGTATTTATTACCAAGGTTTATACCATCTTGTCTGACACTGCAACACACTATGGACATAGCATACAGAGAATACCTTTCTCTCCTACTCAAAGCTAATAGTCTTCGGAACCGACACATCTTCCTAGAAGACTGTATTGCTGAGATGGTGATACCACGGTCCACTCCTCGACAACTGACCACATCTAGACACCCTTTCTCTCCTGCTGTTTACGCCTACCTTAGAGAAAGCTCTGATGAACTGCGACATGCTCAGAAGGAGGCCTCATTACGTGCCGCTCAGATTCGTGCTTCACTTCCTACTCCTGACAGAAGGACTGCAGAATATATACTCAGCCAAGTTACCACTGCCAACATCCAACAGAAATTGAAGCTATCACGAAAACTACAAGACCTGTGTTCCCACAGCAAATGGAGCGAAATGGGACGACCAGAAATCATAAATAACTTATCTTCCTATACACTAACCGTCACCGAGACAGAAGCCCTCAGCCTAGGGCTCAAGTTTACTACTGGCATCAACAAGAAACATAATCTGGTGGATATGGTAACCAAGAACCAACCTTTTGGAGACTCCGAGTTTCAAAAGGGCTTTGTCCAAGGAATCATCACTGCTGCAGCTACTGAGCCTTCAAGACCGGCCATTCCCAGAAGATACATCCAAGCACTCAGGAACTTGGCCAACAACGATGATATCGTCATTACAACCGCTGACAAAGGAGGTGGTGTGGTGTTACTCAACACTGTCGACTACAACAATAAAGTCTTAAATCTTCTCAACGATGCCAACACATACCAGCCTGTATCGGAATCAGTGCTACTTCAAAGTACCCAGACTTTCCTTCAAAAGGCTCGTAGCATCTTACGAAAATCAGAACAAGGCAAAAAACTACTTAAACTTTTACCAGGTCAACCGAAACCAGCACGCCTGTATGGCCTTCCTAAGACACACAAACCTGGCATCCCACTACGGCCTATCACTTCGGGCATAGGGAGTGCACCACACAGACTAGCCGGCCACCTTGCCAAATACCTTTCAGCGCTTCTGGGCACTATCAGTCAAGCCCACCTCAAACATTCAAGTGACCTTCTCTCCCGAATTTCCAACCTGAATATCAAAAACAAAAGCATGGCTTCCTTCGATGTCACAGCCCTCTTTACCAACGTTCCTACTGACGCTGCAATCAACATTCTGAGACAGAGGCTCACTGAAAACCACGACCTCCCTTTACCTCTTCTAGATTTCATCAATCTAGTGGAACTGTGTGTTAATTTCAACTTCTTCAAGTATCAGGACAACTGTTACAAACAATGCTTTGGGATGGCAATGGGCAGCCCGCTCAGTGCTGTGCTTGCCAACCTCTTCATGGAAAACTTGGAGACAGAGAAATTCAGCACCCTCATTCCCAACACCGTTACCTGGCTAAGATACGTTGATGATATATTGGTTTTCTATCCAAGACGTCTCAATATCCAGGCCCTTCTCAACAAGATCAATGCAGTTGAACCATCAATAAAGTTTACACTTGAACTCGAAAATGATGGCAAACTTCCTTTCCTCGACGTTCTACTGTGCAGATCTCCCGACAGTGACAAACTTCTCTTCAAAGTGTATAGAAAACCTACCAACAAGGACGATCTTATACACTTTTATTCACACCAAGATACCCGCACTAAGAGAGGAGTCCTCATTGGCTTCTTCTTGAGAGCTCTTCGCATCTCCAGCCCTTGTTTTCTAGAAGAAGAATGCACTTACATAACACAAGCCTTTACACGTCTTCAGTTCCCATCTTTCTTCATCCGAGATTGCAGACTCAAGGCACAAGCTATCCTCAACAAACCGCCCATGGAACAGCCCCCTAAACAGTTCATAGTACTCCCATGTGGCGATGTTGCCACGAATACTCGCCGGGCACTTGCTATGAGTAACATCAACGTTTCCACCATAAACACATCCTCTATCAAAGACCTCATTACTAAACGCAGCCCCACACCTCTAACTTCTACAGCAGGCGTCTACACGATCCCCTGTGGGTTCTGTCCCAAGAAATATGTAGGCGAAACAGGCAGAGATCTTGCAGTCCGCCTGTATGAGCATAGAAATGCCTCTAACAGAGACGATGTAAGGTACGCCTGTGTCCTCCACAGAGACTCAACGGGGCATTTGATGAACTGGAACGAGGCACAACTCGTTCTCACCGAACCAGACCTCAGACGCCGACGGTGCCTAGAAGCCTCACTAATCACCGTCACCGACACTATAGAACGCAACACTGGGAACTACAAAATTTCAAAAACATTGGCATACATGATACTTAAGCAGCACCAACCCAACAACACAGAAGTCACATGATTTCATCGTCTACTGGTCCTCATCATAGACAGAGGTTGTTTTGATAAGGACCTGCCTCGCATGGGCCAGTAGGCCTTCTACAGTGTTCCTCCATTCTTATGTTCTTATGACATTCCTCAGGTCACGTGCGTCACATCTCACTCTCCGCCTATATATATAATGTCTTTCTACCTCTGTTTGTTAGAAGTGATCAAGGTCCCAGGACCGAAACGTTTTCTAATAAATATGTTATAGTGTTTGCTTACGTGTCTTTCTAAACCAAACTGCATATGTGTTTATGTTTCCAGTGCAAAGTTCTAAATGTTGGACAGGACAATAACCATGCCACATATAAACTAAATAATGTAGATCTTAATATTACGGATTGCGAAAAAGATTTAGGAGTTCTGGTTAGCAGTAATCTGAAACCAAGACAACAGTGCATAAGTGTTCGCAATAAAGCTAATAGAATCCTTGGCTTCATATCAAGAAGCATAAATAATAGGAGTCCTCAGGTTGTTCTTCAACTCTATACATCCTTGGTTAGGCCTCATTTAGATTATGCTGCACAGTTTTGGTCACCGTATTACAGAATGGATATAAATTCTCTGGAAAATGTACAAAGGAGGATGACAAAATGAACATCAAAATGGTATACAATACCGACAGGTTGTTAGGTAAGACACATATGCAACAGTTAGACAACTTTATTCCGAAACGTTTCGCCTACACAGTAGGCTTCTTCAGTCGAATACAGAAAGTAGGCAGGAACAGTAGAGATGTGAAGACGATGTAATCAGTCCATCACCCTTAAAGTCGTAGAATTTGAGGTTGTCAGTCCCTCGGCCTGGAGAAGTTCAGTTCCATAGTCAAGAACTATCTGAAGATCAAGCGACAGTGTGGAGACTTAAATACTGTCGGAAGGAGAGGTGCAGGGTAGTAGTAGTAGTAGTAGTAGTAGTAGTGAGAGGCAACTGAGAGGTCATGTCCCTCTCAGATCCAACCCTTCTCACTTGAAAAGCTTGTCCAAGGTGTTTTCTGTACCAAGATGCCACGTGTTGCAGTGTCTGACAAGATGAACATCAAAATGGTATACAATACCGACAGGTTGTTAGGTAAGACACATATGCAACAGTTAGACAACTTTATTCCGAAACGTTTCGCCTACACAGTAGGCTTCTTCAGTCGAATACAGAAAGTAGGCAGGAACAGTAGAGATGTGAAGACGATGTAATCAGTCCATCACCCTTAAAGTCGTAGAATTTGAGGTTGTCAGTCCCTCGGCCTGGAGAAGTTCAGTTCCATAGTCAAGAACTATCTGAAGATCAAGCGACAGTGTGGAGACTTAAATACTGTCGGAAGGAGAGGTGCAGGGTAGTAGTAGTAGTAGTAGTAGTAGTAGTGAGAGGCAACTGAGAGGTCATGTCCCTCTCAGATCCAACCCTTCTCACTTGAAAAGCTTGTCCAAGGTGTTTTCTGTACCAAGATGCCACGTGTTGCAGTGTCTGACAAGATGAACATCAAAATGGTATACAATACCGACAGGTTGTTAGGTAAGACACATATGCAACAGTTAGACAACTTTATTCCGAAACGTTTCGCCTACACAGTAGGCTTCTTCAGTCGAATACAGAAAGTAGGCAGGAACAGTAGAGATGTGAAGACGATGTAATCAGTCCATCACCCTTAAAGTCGTAGAATTTGAGGTTGTCAGTCCCTCGGCCTGGAGAAGTTCAGTTCCATAGTCAAGAACTATCTGAAGATCAAGCGACAGTGTGGAGACTTAAATACTGTCGGAAGGAGAGGTGCAGGGTAGTAGTAGTAGTAGTAGTAGTAGTGAGAGGCAACTGAGAGGTCATGTCCCTCTCAGATCCAACCCTTCTCACTTGAAAAGCTTGTCCAAGGTGTTTTCTGTACCAAGATGCCACGTGTTGCAGTGTCTGACAAGATGAACATCAAAATGGTATACAATACCGACAGGTTGTTAGGTAAGACACATATGCAACAGTTAGACAACTTTATTCCGAAACGTTTCGCCTACACAGTAGGCTTCTTCAGTCGAATACAGAAAGTAGGCAGGAACAGTAGAGATGTGAAGACGATGTAATCAGTCCATCACCCTTAAAGTAGTAGAATTTGAGGTTGTCAGTCCCTCGGCCTGGAGAAGTTCAGTTCCATAGTCAAGAACTATCTGAAGATCAAGCGACAGTGTGGAGACTTAAATACTGTCGGAAGGAGAGGTGCAGGGTAGTAGTAGTAGTAGTAGTAGTAGTAGTGAGAGGCAACTGAGAGGTCATGTCCCTCTCAGATCCAACCCTTCTCACTTGAAAAGCTTGTCCAAGGTGTTTTCTGTACCAAGATGCCACGTGTTGCAGTGTCTGACAAGATGAACATCAAAATGGTATACAATACCGACAGGTTGTTAGGTAAGACACATATGCAACAGTTAGACAACTTTATTCCGAAACGTTTCGCCTACACAGTAGGCTTCTTCAGTCGAATACAGAAAGTAGGCAGGAACAGTAGAGATGTGAAGACGATGTAATCAGTCCATCACCCTTAAAGTCGTAGAATTTGAGGTTGTCAGTCCCTCGGCCTGGAGAAGTTCAGTTCCATAGTCAAGAACTATCTGAAGATCAAGCGACAGTGTGGAGACTTAAATACTGTCGGAAGGAGAGGTGCAGGGTAGTAGTAGTAGTAGTAGTAGTAGTAGTGAGAGGCAACTGAGAGGTCATGTCCCTCTCAGATCCAACCCTTCTCACTTGAAAAGCTTGTCCAAGGTGTTTTCTGTACCAAGATGCCACGTGTTGCAGTGTCTGACAAGATGAACATCAAAATGGTATACAATACCGACAGGTTGTTAGGTAAGACACATATGCAACAGTTAGACAACTTTATTCCGAAACGTTTCGCCTACACAGTAGGCTTCTTCAGTCGAATACAGAAAGTAGGCAGGAACAGTAGAGATGTGAAGACGATGTAATCAGTCCATCACCCTTAAAGTCGTAGAATTTGAGGTTGTCAGTCCCTCGGCCTGGAGAAGTTCAGTTCCATAGTCAAGAACTATCTGAAGATCAAGCGACAGTGTGGAGACTTAAATACTGTCGGAAGGAGAGGTGCAGGGTAGTAGTAGTAGTAGTAGTAGTAGTAGTGAGAGGCAACTGAGAGGTCATGTCCCTCTCAGATCCAACCCTTCTCACTTGAAAAGCTTGTCCAAGGTGTTTTCTGTACCAAGATGCCACGTGTTGCAGTGTCTGACAAGATGAACATCAAAATGGTATACATCGTCTTCACATCTCTACTGTTCCTGCCTACTTTCTGTATTCGACTGAAGAAGCCTACTGTGTAGGCGAAACGTTTCGGAATAAAGTTGTCTAACTGTTGCATATGTGTCTTACCTAACAACCTGTCGGTATTGTATACCATTTTGATGTTCATCTTGTCAGACACTGCAACACGTGGCATCTTGGTACAGAAAACACCTTGGACAAGCTTTTCAAGTGAGAAGGGTTGGATCTGAGAGGGACATGACCTCTCAGTTGCCTCTCACTACTACTACTACTACTACTACTACTACCCTGCACCTCTCCTTCCGACAGTATTTAAGTCTCCACACTGTCGCTTGATCTTCAGATAGTTCTTGACTATGGAACTGAACTTCTCCAGGCCGAGGGACTGACAACCTCAAATTCTACGACTTTAAGGGTGATGGACTGATTACATCGTCTTCACATCTCTACTGTTCCTGCCTACTTTCTGTATTCGACTGAAGAAGCCTACTGTGTAGGCGAAACGTTTCGGAATAAAGTTGTCTAACTGTTGCATATGTGTCTTACCTAACAACCTGTCGGTATTGTATACCATTTTGATGTTCATCTTGTCAGACACTGCAACACGTGGCATCTTGGTACAGAAAACACCTTGGACAAGCTTTTCAAGTGAGAAGGGTTGGATCTGAGAGGGACATGACCTCTCAGTTGCCTCTCACTACTACTACTACTACTACTACTACTACCCTGCACCTCTCCTTCCGACAGTATTTAAGTCTCCACACTGTCGCTTGATCTTCAGATAGTTCTTGACTATGGAACTGAACTTCTCCAGGCCGAGGGACTGACAACCTCAAATTCTACGACTTTAAGGGTGATGGACTGATTACATCGTCTTCACATCTCTACTGTTCCTGCCTACTTTCTGTATTCGACTGAAGAAGCCTACTGTGTAGGCGAAACGTTTCGGAATAAAGTTGTCTAACTGTTGCATATGTGTCTTACCTAACAACCTGTCGGTATTGTATACCATTTTGATGTTCATCTTGTCAGACACTGCAACACGTGGCATCTTGGTACAGAAAACACCTTGGACAAGCTTTTCAAGTGAGAAGGGTTGGATCTGAGAGGGACATGACCTCTCAGTTGCCTCTCACTACTACTACTACTACTACTACTACTACCCTGCACCTCTCCTTCCGACAGTATTTAAGTCTCCACACTGTCGCTTGATCTTCAGATAGTTCTTGACTATGGAACTGAACTTCTCCAGGCCGAGGGACTGACAACCTCAAATTCTACGACTTTAAGGGTGATGGACTGATTACATCGTCTTCACATCTCTACTGTTCCTGCCTACTTTCTGTATTCGACTGAAGAAGCCTACTGTGTAGGCGAAACGTTTCGGAATAAAGTTGTCTAACTGTTGCATATGTGTCTTACCTAACAACCTGTCGGTATTGTATACCATTTTGATGTTCATCTTGTCAGACACTGCAACACGTGGCATCTTGGTACAGAAAACACCTTGGACAAGCTTTTCAAGTGAGAAGGGTTGGATCTGAGAGGGACATGACCTCTCAGTTGCCTCTCACTACTACTACTACTACTACTACTACTACCCTGCACCTCTCCTTCCGACAGTATTTAAGTCTCCACACTGTCGCTTGATCTTCAGATAGTTCTTGACTATGGAACTGAACTTCTCCAGGCCGAGGGACTGACAACCTCAAATTCTACGACTTTAAGGGTGATGGACTGATTACATCGTCTTCACATCTCTACTGTTCCTGCCTACTTTCTGTATTCGACTGAAGAAGCCTACTGTGTAGGCGAAACGTTTCGGAATAAAGTTGTCTAACTGTTGCATATGTGTCTTACCTAACGAGGATGACAAAGTTGATCCCATGTATCAGAAACCTTCCCTATGAGGATAGACTAAGGGCCCTGAAACTGCACTCTCTAGAAAGACGTAGAATTAGGGGGGATATGATTGAGGTGTATAAATGGAAGACAGGAATAAATAAAGGGGATGTAAATAGTGTGCTGAAAATATCTAGCCTAGACAGGACTCGCAGCAATGGTTTTAAGTTGGAAAAATTCAGATTCAGGAAGGATATAGGAAAGTACTGGTTTGGTAATAGAGTTGTGGATGAGTGGAACAAACTCCCAAATACCGTTATAGAGGCCAGAACGTTGTGTAGCTTTAAAAATAGGTTGGATAAATACATGAGTAGATGTGGGTGGGTGTGAGTTAGACCTGATAGCTTGTGCTACCAGGTCGGTTGCCGTGTTCCTCCCTTAAGTCAATGTGACCTGACCTGACTAGGTTGGGTGCATTGGCTTAAGCCGGTAGGAGACTTGGACCTGCCTTGCATGGGCCAGTAGGCCTTCTGCAGTGTTCCTTCGTTCTTATGTTCTTATGTTTAGGCAATAAAGACACTGTTAGTTATGGGGACTGTGGCAACGTTTCCTCCTCCAGGAACTTTGTCAAGCCATTGCCAGAGCTCCTGGAGAGCGAAACGTTGCCACAGTAAAATGTCACATTAATTGTAGATATACCTTCCCTAGCCTAACCCTTGGGCACGACCTACTTCCACACTAGATAAATGTGACACCACCTACGACTGCTGCACCTCTCCTACCTACGGTATATAAGCTACTTCTCCGCACATATGCTGTATTCTATTCAAGATTGATGGACTGACCACATCGACTCAAGGTTGAGGGACTGATTACCTCATTCTCCTCCTGTTCTTCATGTTTCTCCTTTGTATGGACTGATGAAGCCACTGTGTGGCGAAACGTTTCCTCAATAAAGATACCCAAGAGTTGCACATGTGTCTAATTCATCAACGTGTCGGTTCTCTGAACCATTCATCTACAATACTGTACATATGTCGTGCTAATCTTACAGGCACTGTGTGTACCCGGAAAGGGTTTCGGGGGTCTGAGACCTGGCCTCGTGGTGTTGCCTGAAGTTTACCTGGAGAGAGTTCCGGGGGTCAACGCCCCCGCGGCCCGGTCTGTGACCAGGCCTCCTGGTGGATCAGAGCCTGATCAACCAGGATGTTACTGCTGGCTGCACCCAAACCAACGTACGAGCCACAGCCCGGCTAGTCAGGAACTGACTTTAGGTGCTTGTCCAGTGCTAGCTTGAAGACTGCCAGGGGTCTGTTGGTAATCCCCCTTATGTATGCTGGGAGGCAGTTGAACAGTCTCGGGCCCCTGACACTTATTGTATGGTCTCTTAACGTGCTAGTGACACCCCTGCTTTTCATTGGGGGGATGTTGCATCGTCTGCCAAGTCTTTTGCTACGATATTTTACATAAACCACAAACTATCATATAGAATAGAGTAGTAGCACATTCTAAATACATTTAGTTCTGCTAAAAAAAAAAAATTCCTACAAGAATACAGGTGATGGTGTAGTCGAATGCTTGGAAATAAATGGTATAAAATACCGACACAATGGAAATATAAACACAAATGCAGTATAATGTGATCCTTTATTGACAACGTTTCACCCACACAGTGGGCTTTTTCAAGTCACACACGGATCTACCTGGGGTTGGAAATACTCCCGTACCTTCCAACCCCAGGTAGATCCGTGTGACTTGAAAAAGCCCACTGTGTGGGTGAAACGTTGTCAATAAAGGATCACATTATACTGCATTTGTGTTTATATTTCCAGTCGAATGCTTGATGGAAGGTGAAGGAGGCGAGTCAGTAGACTAATATAAGCAGCTGATAACTTTCTTGGCTAGAGGGAAAAGTTCATATGATTATTTTTAAGTTGAAGTGGGCGAGCTGGGTATTTCCACTGACATTTCTGGTGTTGAAATCCCATTTTAATACCCCGTCTTCCGTAATTATATTTAGATTATTGTGGGAGATAATTGAGACTCTTCCTTAGTAAGATGGGTAAATAAATGGTAGAATTAACGACAAAGATGTTGTAATAAAGTTGGTAGAATTACCGACAATATGTAAAGTAAAAGGACACAAGTACAACTAATGTGACATTTTATTGTGGCAACGTTTCGCTCTCCAGGAGCTTTATCAAGCCGTAACGGCTTGACAAGGCTCCTGGAGAGCGAAACGTTGCCGCGACAAAAATGTTGGTTAAATAAGAACATAAGAAAGAAGGAACACTGCAGAAGGCAACATGTAACATTTTGGTGTCCCGTAGCTCGATCGTTAGCGCACTCGGCTCACACACTGAGGTCCGGAATTCGAATCCCCGGTACGGCTGGAAAACATTATGGACGTATTTCCATAAGACACTTGCTGTCCCTGTTCACCCATCAGTATAAAATGGGTACCTGGGTGTTAGTGGACTGGTGTGGGTCGCATCCTGGGACAAAACTGACCTAATTTGGGGGGAAACGCTCAACATAACAAGAGGGTTTCTATATAGTAGTATGTCATTGTTGTAAGGCTGACGAATCAACACTTGGAAACAAACCATACCACGGGTGGGGATAGAACCCGCGGTTAGAGTCTCAAAACTTATTGTGGCTAGCTGGTCCAGTGGCTAACGCGACGGTCTGGAGTTTTGAGACTCTCTGACCGCGGGTTCAATCCCGCCCGTGGTATGGTTTGTTTGCAATCGTGTCATTACGATTTCGTGAGTCATGTTAACACTTGGAAACGTTTCGCTAACTAGTGGTTTCCTCGGTACATTGTGTCAGTATTTGATACCATTTATTTCCACCGAGAAGAATGGTTGAAGATCGGGAGTAGTTTGAGGTAATCACATCGACTCCAGACTGAGGGGGAGAGATTACCCCAAACTCTTTACGTCCTGTTTGTTGACAATCCACTGGCGAAACGTCTACAATAAACATATCCAGATGTTGCATATGTGTCTTAGTTTCATCTTGTCGGTATTGTATACCATTCTTGTACAATCCCTCTTATAACAAAGAGTCACAATACTGTGACTGGAACAAGACACAAATAACCGGCACATAGGAGAGAGGAGCTTAGGACGACGCTTCGGTCCGATTTGGACCATTTACAAAGTCACAGTGTGACTTTGTGTGAGTTATCTGTGTATAATCCCTCTTATGCAAGAGGGGTAATAGATCTAACCATATACTACTACAAAACATGTATCAGTAATAGTAAGAAATTTTAGTGTCTGTGACGGGTGTATTGACATGCTATTAATAAAACTCAGAGTGCCGTTCAGCTCTGGAAGAACATGTGAGGCCAATGTCATGAGATAAACCTTGACAACCTGCCAAGTATGCTGCTGCTGCTGCTGCTGCTGCTGTTGTTGTTACACACAACCCCCGTGATGATACTGTCAGACGCACCTCACCCCCCCCCCCCCACCTTTCTACTACTGGGTTGCGCATTACCTTTTGACAGTACGTTTTCATGCGGAAGAACTAAACGTGTGCAACATCTGGGTATCTTTTGAGGGACTGATTACCTCATCTTCTGTACATAGTTCTCCTGTCTTCAAGTTATGTCCTGGAATTTGTATTGATAAAGCTACTGGATGGCGAAACGTCTACAATAAAGATACCCAGATGTTGCACATGTGTCTCAATTTCATCTTGTCGGTATTGTATACCATTCTTGTACAATCTTTATTTGTAGACGTTTCGCCATCCACTGGCTGTATCAGTATAATATAAGGACATAATGTAAAGAAATGTATACAAAAAATTACCTCATCTTTTGTAAATAATTCTTTACATGTCCTTGTACAGATAAAGCCACTGAATGGTGATACTTCTACATATAAAGTTACCCAGATGTTGCATGTGTGTCTAATTCTTCATCTTGTCAGTATTGTATACCATTTGTGTACAAGTCTCCATACTATGGAGACTATGGGGGACTGACAACCTCAAAACTACGTATTTAAGGGTGATGGACTGATTACATCGTCTTCACGTCTATACTGCCTCTATTAACTCTTCTGTACTCGACTTAAGACTGATTACATCGACTCAAGGCTGAGGGACTGATTACCTCAACTCCTCCTGGTCTTCACCATTCTCCTTTGTATGAACTGACGAAGCCACTGTGTGGCGAAACGTTTCCTCATTGAAGATACCCAAATGTTGCACATGTGTCTTTCATTTTTCATGTTCACTCACCACCACCCTTCACCACTACATCAACTCCACCACCTGTCCTCTGCACCACCACCACCCTTCATCACTACCACAACCCTCCACCTGTCCTCTGCACCACCACCACCCTTCACGACTACCACAACCCTCCACCTGTCCTCTGCACCACCACCACTTTGCAACATCATGGAGTCTTGGTTCAGAGGACATCTCCACAACCTTCTTCACTTTTACTAACCCGTCCCTTGGGTATGACCTACTTCCACTGGGATATCCCGCCTACAAGTGACAATGCCTTCGTCTGCTACCTGTCACCTTTTCACCTGATGCCAGTATATAAGCGCCAGATCTGACTAAGACCCGCGTCAGGAAACACTTGTCCTTATTCCTGACAAACCTTACCTAACCTAGCCTGTGCTCCAGATTCTTCACCACTACGGTGCCCTTCACGCTAACTCCAAGGCTGAGGGATTGATTACCTCATGTTTTGTATATAGTTGTCTTCAAATTATATCCTAGAATTTGTAATGATAAAGCCACTGGATGGCGAAACGTCTACACTAAAGAGACCCAGATGTGTGGTCGTTGAGTCAACGGACAGGTTACTGGTAACTGGTTACTACTACTGAGACTGGGAACTGGTTACTACTACTGAGAGATGTTTCACATGTGTCTAATACTCATCACCACCACCACCATCTCGACTCCTTACCCCAATCAACACCATTACCAACCCCCACCACCACCACCATCTAGACCCCTAATCCCCAATCAACACCACTACCAACCCCCCACCACCACCACCATCTAGACCCCTTACCCCAATCAACACCACTATCACCACCATCTCGACTCCTTACCCCAATCAACACCACTACCAACCCCCACCACCACCACCTCGACCCCTTACCCCAATCAACACCACTACCAACCCCCACCACCACCATCTCGACCCCTTACCCCAATCAACACCACTACCAACCCCCACCACCATCTCGACCCCTTACCCCAATCAACACCACTACCAACCCCCACCACCATCTCGACTCCCTACCCCAATCAACACCATTACCAACCCCCCACCACCACCACCATCTCGACCCCTTACCCCAATCAACACCACTACCAACCTCCACCACCACCTCAACCCCTCACCCCTTGATAAAGCCACTGGATGGCGAAACGTCTACAATAGAGATACCCAGATGTTGCACATGTGTCTCAATTTCACCACTACCAACCCCCCCCCCCTCCACCACCATGAAGGTAATATAAACAGGCCAAGGGCAGCATAATATAAGGCATCCTTGAACTACCTGTGTTTATGTTATCCTGTTCTATAAGACACATAATCACACTTATCCTAACACAGGGCAGAACCTTTAATATGATTCGTTAATTATGACACAAACGGACAGAATTTCATTATTATAGTCGTTCTAATTATTAGATAAGACACATATGCAACAGTTAGGTATCTTTATTTTATCTTTATTTTATACCATTTTAATGTTCGTTCTAATTATTATGGCTATAAGTAGCAAAACAAAAACTGGCCTAAACCAACCATTCCCACTCGTACAATTTTTTCCCAAAGCTACCAGGAATTAATCTCAATACCTCAGGTGTGATGAATGGTTTGAAAAACCGACAAGTTGAAGATTGAGACACTTATGCAGCATATGGGAATCTTTATTCAGGAAACGTTTCGCCACACAGTGGCTTCTTCAGTCCAATACAAAGAGGAAGGCGTAAGGAGAGAAGGAGAATGAGGTAATCAGTCCCTCAACCTGGAGTCGATGTACATTCTACAAGATTGATGGACTGAACACATCGACTCCAGGTTGAGGGACTGATTACCTCATTCTCCTCCTCTCCTTACGCCTTCCTCTTTGTATTGGACTGAAGAAGCCACTGTGTGGCGAAACGTTTCCTGAATAAAGATTCCCATGTGCTGCATAAGTGTCTCAATCTTCAATACCTCAGGTACTGAGAAACGATATGGTGATACAAAACAAAATGTGGAAGATAGTTATCAACAGTTCAGGACATTTATTAAAGGAAACGTTTCGCCATTTTTTTTTCTGCATTGGACTGTAGAAGCCAGAATAAAAATACCTAGATGTTGGAAAAGTGTCATTTGTCAAGCGGTAGGAAGCAGCCACCATGATCTTCCTGAAGCCAACTCGTGTATACTTCAGAGAACTGAGTCCGGCATCTCCACAAGAACATAAGAATGGGGAAACACTGCGTAAGGTTAAGACATACGTGCAACACTTGGGTATCTTTATTGATGAAACGTTTCGCCTAGAGTAGTACGTGATGTCATCAGTCCATAAATCTTTTCAAGACTCAGCCTTGAGTCGATGTTATCAGTCCATCAATATTTTCAATCTGAAGATTGAGACACTTGTCGGTTTTTTAAACCATTCATCACAATTTTCAATCTGATCAAGACTCTCAGCTTGGAGTCAATGTAATCAATCCATCAATATTTTCAATCTGATCAAAACCCTCAACCTGGAGTCAATGTAATTAGTCCATTAATCTGATCAAGTCCCCCAGTCTGGAGTCAATCCAACATCAAGGAACCATATATTAGACACGTGCAACTCTTGGGTATCTTTATTGAGGAAACGTTTCGCCACATAGTGGCTTCATCAGTCCATACAAAGGAGAATCTTGAAGAACATGAGGAGAATGAAGTAATCAGTCCCTCAACCTTGAGTCGATGTGGTCAGTCCATCAATCTTGAACAGAATACAGCATATGTGCGGAGAAGTAGCTTATATACCGTAGGTAGGAGAGGTGCAGCAGTCGTAGGTGGTGTCACATTTATCCATTGTAGAAGTAGGTCGTGCCCAAGGGTTAGGCAAGCGAAGAATTCCCAAGTATTAAGATCCCAACAAGTTGTAGTGTCAAGACACTGCAACCAACCCTCCTGTTCTGCAAGTTTCTCCTTAGTATGGACTGATGAAGCCACTGTGTGACGAAACGTTTCCTCAATAAAGATACCCAAGAGTTGCACATGCGTCCAATTTATCAACGTGTCGGTTCCCTGAACCATTCATCTACAATCAAGGAACCACTCATCAAAGAACAAGTTTACAGTTGTATCCAGAGAAGGACATAAGGCAAGGTGAACCAGCGTACACAATGTTACTTATCAATCTGAGGAAACTACTATAAATATCTTAAGCAAGTCACTCTCAACAATTTCCACATATTTCTTAAGTTATTTCCTCCTTCACAACTTCACCCATCAAACACCCCAATAATCTTCCTCCTTTCCAACGGAAGCACTTTCTTACCTAAATTATTAAATCACTTTCTTACCTAAATTATTAAAACACTTTCTTACCTAAATTATTAAAACACTTTCTTACCTAAATTATTAAAACACTTTCTTACCTAAATTATTAAAGCACTTTCTTACCTAAATTATTAAAGCACCTTCTTACCTAAATTATTAAAGCACCTTCTTACCTAAATTATTAAAGCACCTTCTTACCTAAATTATTAAAGCACTTTCTTACCTAAATTATTAAAGCACTTTCTTACCTAAATTATTAAAGCACTTTCTTACCTAAATTATTAAAGCACTTTCTTTCCTAATAAGAACATAAGAACATAAGAACGAAGGAACACTGCAGAAGGCCTACTGGCCCATGCGAGGCAGGTCCAAGTCCCTACCGGCTTAAGCCAATGCACCCAACCTAGTCAGGTCAGGTCACATTGACTTAAGGGAGGAACACGGCAACCGACCTGTTAGCACAAGCTATCAGGTCCAACTCACACCCACCCACATCTACTCATGTATTTATCCAACCTATTTTTAAAGCTACACAACGTTCTGGCCTCTATAACGGTACTTGGGAGTTTGTTCCACTCATCCACAACTCTATTACCAAACCAGTACTTTCCTATATCCCTCCTGAATCTGAATTTTTCCAACTTAAAACCATTGCTGCGAGTCCTGTCTAGGCTAGATATTTTCAGCACACTATTTACATCCCCTTTATTTATTCCTGTCTTCCACTTATAAACCTCAATCATATCCCCCCTAATTCTACGTCTTTCTAGAGAGTGCAGTTTCAGGGCCCTTAGTCTATCCTCATAGGGAAGGTTTCTGATACATGGGATCATCTTTGTCATCCTCCTTTGTACATTTTCCAGAGAATTTATATCCATTCTGTAATACGGTGACCAAAACTGTGCAGCATAATCTAAATGAGGCCTAACCAAGGATGTATAGAGTTGAAGAACAACCTGAGGACTCCTATTATTTATGCTTCTTGATATGAAGCCAAGGATTCTATTAGCTTTATTGCGAACACTTATGCACTGTTGTCTTGGTTTCAGATTACTGCTAACCAGAACTCCTAAATCTTTTTCGCAATCCGTAATATTAAGATCTACATTATTTAGTTTATATGTGGCATGGTTATTGTCCTGTCCAACATTTAGAACTTTGCATTTGTCTATATTAAACTGCATCTGCCACTTCTCCGACCACTGCATCAGTCTATTCAAATCCTCCTGGAGTGCTCGAATGTCCTCGTCAGAATGAATTCGACGGCCTATTTTGGTGTCATCGGCAAACTTGCCGATGTCGCTCTTTATGCCCTCATCTATGTCGTTTATGTAGATTGTGAACAGCAGGGGGCCCAACACTGACCCCTGTGGAACACCGCTCGTGACGCTTCCCCACTCTGATTTCTCCCCATTTATGCAAACTCTCTGCTGCCTATTTGTCAACCATGCCTCTATCCAGGAAAAAATTTCTCCTCCTATTCCATGTGCTTTAATTTTCCTCAATAGTCTCTGATGTGGGACCCTGTCAAAAGCCTTACTGAAGTCCATATACACAATATCATATTCATTACCATGATCTACCTCCTCAAATACCTTAGTGAAAAAAGTTAATAAATTCGTAAGGCAGGAACGCCCCTTTGTAAAACCATGCTGAGATTCGTTGATTAATTTATGCTTTTCAAGGTGGCTACGAACTGCCTCGGCAATTATTGATTCCATAAATTTTCCCACTATGGAGGTTAGGCTTATTGGTCTATAGTTCGAAGCTAAGGACCTGTCACCTGTTTTGAAAATAGGTATCACATTTGCCATTTTCCACTTATCTGGCACCATGCCAGTTTGTAGTGATATGTTGAAGAGATTAGCCAAAGGTGTGCTAAGCTCCTCTTTACATTCCTTTAGAACCCTTGCATACAGTTCATCAGGGCCTGGGGATTTGTTAGGTTTTAATTTATCTATTTGCCTAAGGACCATGTCACTTGTGACCCTAATAGTGCACAGTTTATTATCGTCCTGTTCTACATAATTTATCATTACTGGAATATCGCTGGTATCCTCCTGTGTAAAAACTGAGAGGAAGTATGTGTTAAAAATTCTACACATTTCCTTATCACTGTCAGTGAGCTGACCCGAGGAACTTTTGAGTGGGCCTATCTTGTCCCTGATCTTACTTCTGTATACCTGAAAGAATCCTTTTGGGTTAGTCTTCGATTCTCTTGCAACTTTAACCTCATAATCTCTATTTGCTTTTCTAATTCCCTTTTTTATTTCTCTCTTTAACTGAATATATCGATTTCTTAATTGCCCCTCTCCTCTTTTGATTTGCCTATATATGCCTCTCTTTTGACCAATCAGATATTTTAATCTATTGTTCATCCATTTAGGATCATTTTTGTTTGATCTGATTTCCCTATTTGGAACATAATTTGACTGAGCAGCTAGAACTATGCCCTGGAAAGCATCATATCGGCAACCATCACCACCTACCTGACCCCTAGTCAGGTCATTCCAGTTCAGCCCACCTAAGTAATTTTTCAGTCCTATGAAATCAGCCAAGCGAAAGTCAGGGACGGAGACTTGATTGCCATTATTAGGGGAATTCCATGCTATGTTAAAACTGAGTGATTTGTGATCACTCTCCCCAAGCTCATCATTAACCTCAAGATTATTAATTAGTGTTTCCCTACTGGCAAGAACCAAGTCAAGGAGGTTATTTCCCCTAGTTGGCTCTGTCACAAACTGTTTTAA
Source organism: Cherax quadricarinatus (assembly GCF_038502225.1). NCBI lineage: Eukaryota > Metazoa > Arthropoda > Malacostraca > Decapoda > Parastacidae > Cherax > Cherax quadricarinatus. Next base: position 3,603,633 of record NC_091387.1, read on the forward strand.
AAAACAATCCTGGATCGTATCAAGAAAGTCACCCGACTCTAAATTTCCTGTCAAATTGCTCCAGTCAATCTGTCTATAGTTGAAATCTCCCATTAGCACAACATTTTCGTATGTAGATGCCTTACGAATTTCGTCCCATAGAAGTTTACTGCACTCCCTATCAAGATTTGGGGCCCTGTAAATCACACCCAAAATTAGTTTTTCTCGGCCCTCGAGAAGCTGTAACCAAACAGATTCAGTGGCTGACGCTTCTAATTTAATATCTTGTCTAACACAACAATTTAAATTGTCTCTGACATACATCGCTACTCCACCACCTTTCCTGTTGACCCTGTCAGTGTGGAATAATTTATAGCCTTGTATGTGACATTCAGAGGGCATCTCTCTATCTTTCAGATTGAGCCAGGTCTCTGTTATAGCAATAATATCTATGTTTCCTGCACTTGCAATTAATCTTAGCTCATCTATCTTATTTCTAACACTCCTGCTATTAGTATAGTAAACCTTAAGGGAGCTAGTCCCTTGCTGCCCTCTGCTGTCCCCCTTTGTTTGCTGACCTGTTCTATTGTCTTTATTTATAACTTCATGCTGAATGCCTTTTATACATTTACTGTTTCCAACCCTAGTGTTGCAACCTGCTTGTTTCCCACACACACCCATACCTCTATCTTCCATCAGTTTAAAATCATAGGCATTTCACCAATGGCCTTCTCAATCGAGTCTGCAAGTGCTACCACCCCAGCCCCAGAGAGATGAACCCCATCCCTTGCATACATATCATGTTTGCCATAAAAGTTGTTCCAGTTGTCAATGAATGGGATTGCAAGTTCCTTGCAGTATCTGTCTAGCCAGCAATTTACACCAATTGCCCTAGACAACCATTCATTTCCTACTCCCCTTCTAGGCAAGATGCTACATATGATTGGGATCCCTCCCTTAGACTTAATGAAATCTATAGCTGACCTGTACTTATCTAGCAGCTCTTCTCTCCTACCCTTCCCAATATCATTTCCACCAGCACTGAGACAGATAATGGGCTTGTTCCCATTACCTGACATGATATTATCCAGTCTGTTGACAATGTCCCCAACACCAGCTCCAGGGAAGCACACTCTATCTCTCATCTTCTTATTCCTATTACAAAAAGCACGATCAACATATCTTACCTGAGAGTCACCAACCACAAGAATGCGCTTACCTTCATTAGCAGGGGCAGTAGTACCCTTACCTTCACTGGCCACTGAAGTACATTCATCCTGGAGAACAGAGAAGCGATTTCCTACCTTCAGATCTGCACTCTTAACTTTCCTTACTCTGATGCGCCTCCCATTACTGTGAACAACTCGCCACTTGTAGCAGGTGCTGGCCTTCACCTCACTGCTGGTAGCCGTTGCTACCACCCCACCTACAGCCTCCTCACAGTGAGAGACAGACTGCACCTCACTGCTAGAAGCCTCATTCCCCACATCTCCAACCACCTCACACTCTCTCCCAGGCCCATTGAGGTGGACCTTCAGCCTCCTAATCTCCTCCTGGAGAAGCAAGACCTCCTCCTTCCACTCTCCAACCTCAGCTTTTAAAACACTGTAGAAGCAAGCCATGCTTTGTAACCGTCCACGCTAATCCCCAAGCAGCTCAGGGTCTGTGACCTCACGTGACGACTGACCACTGAACACTGTCATTATCAATATTTCCCCTAAAAGATTATCAATATTTTTCTTAAAAAAAAAAATGTCAATACTTTTATGAAAAGAATAACAATTATTATTATTATTATTATTATTATTATTATTATAGTCAAGAGGGAAGCACTAAGTTCTTACTTGAGAAGATAAGGAGGAACACTGCAGCAGGCCTACTGGCCCATACTAGGCAGGTCCTTCTCAAAACAAAATTAACTATTTATCTACATTTAATAACCTTGTTCACTCATGCAAGCAACTCTCATTTATATTCATGGGTAAGCACTAAACCCTTATGTTGAAAATAGTATAAAATACCATTAAGTCGATAAATAAAATGTGTGGAATTGTTCGGTATCTATAGTTACCCAAGAGTTGAACATTAAAATGGTATAAAATACCGACAGGTTGATAGGTAAGACATATGCAACAGTTAGGTATAAAGATACCAAACTGTTCCATATGTGTCTTACCTACCCAAGAGTTGCACATGTAAATGAGGCTTGTGTAACATTTGGGTATCTGTTCTAGAAACTTCTGGGGAAGATCAGTTAAATTCACTGGAACGAACAAGAACAATATGCAGACCAACCACGGGGGGAGTTGAATGACAGCTCTAGGCCTTTCGTGTTCCAATCAGCACAGCAGGAGTCTGCAATGTTGCATGAAAGTGGTGGTGGTGGTCCAAGCAGATACAATCAAAGGAAACGTCTTTGCAAGGGTGCTTGATCCACCACCTCTTCTGCAACAATGCAAGCTCCTGATGTGTTGATTTGCAACACGATGGGCCTAGAGCTATAATTCTACTCCCCCCCCCCGTGGTTTTTTTTCAAGAACAGACTCAATACCGGTCTGGAGTTTTATGATTGACCGCGAGTTCTACCCCAGTCCGTGGTACTTTTTTATGATTCAAGACGGACCGAAAGGTCGTCGTAAGTTTATCTGTGTACTGTATATTAATTTGATCAAGAGCCCTCCACCCGCATCAAGGCGAAACGTTTCGGAATAAGGATGTTGCATATATGTCTTATCAACCCCCCATGAAGACCGTCTGCAGCTGACTCACCTGTCTTGTACGCTGTTGCTGTGGGGTATGCTGGGCATGTTGGGCATAAATATGAGACCACATTGTTTGCGGGCGCAGACCTCAGCTGACCCATACACCATGACCAGGGCACCCACCGCCCCACGGCCGCCCACGCTGGATGCTGCCACTCGCGCCGCCCCGACACTGTGATGGGTGAGTGTCGGCACTCCAGAGTGAAGCCGAGTGTCACTTAGGTGCTCTGATCTGTCTGAGAATCTGGTGTGTGGGTCGCCCATGGGGTGAGTGCGGGTGGTAATGGTGGTATGGGCGGTGAGACCATAATGTGGGTCCTGGGTTCGTAGTGGGTCGGGGAAGCTCATCGTGTGCGTGTAAGCTTCACCAAGCTTTGATCTCACTAAGCTTATCAAAATAGATGGTCTGGTCTTCCAACGGCTTCCCGTATCAGTGAGAACCTCTTTTGCTGGACAGTTCTTGTTAAATATAACAGCAATTAAACTAATAATACTATATAGACTAGCGGACGGAAGTAACGAATATTTCCCCACAGCACTACACGTTGTTGATGTAAAATACGGGAGCGCAACACCACGTACATCCGACCTTCACCAGTGTACAACCCGCACTGATGCCTTCTCATGTCAACTTTCCTGATGAAGCTTGGCAACTCACCCCCAAGTTGCCAAGTAATCCTTAAAGTAATAAACTAATTATCAACAATAAGGCTTAGTTTGTTAACTGAATGAAAAAAAAAGGTTTAAAATAGCTGGTTAGTGAAGGTTTTTGATGGGAATGTATTAAGGGAGAAGCGTAGAAAGACAGGGCAAGCATCGCCGTGACGTCAGAGATCAGCTGTGCAGCCCCAGCATGATGCAACAACAGTAGCCGGTAACACCATTCTGACATACATACTCTTCTCACACTTATCCATTCTCAGTACTCGTGAATAATGAACATGTGGCTTATGGGGAAGACAGATACAGTTCAGGGCATTTCTCCACTCGTGGCAAATTAGGATGGAAGAAGCCATTAGTGGCGAAACGCTTCCTCTACCACATCAGTTCCTGACCTTCCTCAACCGAAATATTAGATATATGGACACAGATGCCACTAATGTGGCAAAGTTTCGCTCTCCAGGGGCTTGACAAAGTTCCTGGAGCGCTAAGACCTTGAGTAGCTTTAAAAAGAGACTGAACACACTCCTGAAGACAGCCTTGGTGACAGACGAAATGTTAGGTATATGGATACTCATGTAAAGTAAAAGGACACAAGTGCAACTAATGTGACATTTATTGTGGCAACGTTTCGCTCTCCAGGAGCCTTATCAAGCTTGATAAAGCTCCTGGAGAGCGAAACGTTGCCACAATAAATGTCACATTAGTTGCACTTGTGTCCTTTTACTTTACATATTGTCGGTAATTCTACCAACTTTATTACAATGGATACTCATGCGGGAACACTGCTGGAGGCCTACTGGTCCAAAGAAGGCAGGGCCTTATCAAAATCACCCACGCATTTGGCCAACATCTTCCCAAAGGTACCCAAGGCTTTACTCCCGTACCCCAGACACCAGTCAAACCCAGCCCTTCCCACTCAAAAGAATGGAGGAATACTGCAGAAGGCCTACTGCCTTGTATGAGCCAGTAGGCTCATACAAGGCAGGGAGCCAAACCATACCCCGGCTGGGATTGAACCCGCGGTCAGAGACTCTCTGACCGCGGGTTCAATCCCAGCCGGGGTATGGTTTGTTTGCAATCGTGTCATTACGATTTCGTGAGTCAGGGAGCCAAGGCCGGGCCACCGCTTGGAAGGGGCCCGGGCCGGGAGAATACCGGCCAATCTTTAATAACAATAACACCCCAGGTAGATATGTTTGTGACTTGAAAAAGCCCACTGTGGGTGAAACGTTGTCAATAAAGGATCACATTATACTGCATATGTGTTTATATTTCCAGTTTTCCTTATGCGTGGGTGAGACTCCGGACTCTCATGCGGGTTTTCCCAACTCGGTGGGCAAGATCAGAGTGCCCAGGGTAATAACCCTGATGAATAAGACCGTTGCAACATCCGGGTATCTTCACTGCACAAACGTTTCTCCTGGAAATGTTTCAACAATAAACACACCTAACTGCTGCACGTATGTCTTAGTTTACACCACAATATCTTAAGTATCTGTAATAAAGTTGGTAGAATTGTAATAAAGTTGGTAGAATTACCGACAATATGTAAAGTAAAAGGACAAAAGTGCAACTAATATGACATTTTATTGTGGCAACGTTTCGCTCTCCAGGAGCTTTGTCAAGCCGTTACAAACAGCCTATATATACCCTCTGTGTCCATGTACTGTTTGTAATGGCTTGACAAAGCTCCTGGAGAGCGAAACGTTGCCACAATAAAATGTCACATTAGTTGCACTTGTGTCCTTTTACTTCACATCTTAAGTATTTGCTTACGTACTTTTTATCCACGTCCAGTTTTCTCGGAGGCAGCTAGGACTGGCTTCTGTTAAATATTTGTAGATAAGCATTTCCCGAACCAGACCTGAATTATACAAACAGTTCCCTTCCTAGGATACAGCTACGTGACTATCTCGCTCAGAAAACTACAGTTCTCCAGTCATATAACTTTCACACTCATGTTTTGAATTTCAATGTTGCCCTGGTAAAGAGTGGCTACTACAAGGTACTCTTCTTATTTGATAAATTAGACACATGTGCAACTCTTGGACTGATGGACTGAATTATACAAACAGTTCCCTTCCTAGGATACAGCTACGTGACTGACTATGGAACTGAACTTCTCCAGGTCGAGGGACTGACAACCTCAAATTCTACGACTACAAGGGTGATGGACTGATTACATCGTCTTCACATCTCTACTGTTCCTGCCTACTTTCTGTATTCGACTGAAGAAGCCTACTGTGTAGGCGAAACGTTTCGGAATAAAGTTGTCTAACTGTTGCATATGTGTCTTACCTAACAACCTGTCGGTATTGTATACCATTTTGATGTTCAGCTACGTGACTATCTCGTTCAGAAAACTACAGTTCTCCAGTCATATAACTTTCACACTCGTGTTTTGAATTTCAATGTTGCCCTGGTAAAGAGTGGCTACTACAAGGTACTCTTCTTATTTGATAAATTAGACACATGTGCAACTCTTGGACTGATGGACTGACCACATCGACTCAAGGTTGAGGGACTGATCACCTCATTCTCCTCCTGTTCTTCAAGTTTCTCCTTTATATGGACTGTTAGGTAAGACACATATGCAACAGTTAGGTATCTTTATTTCGAAACGTTTCGCCTACACAGTAGGCTTCTTCAGTCGAGTACAGAAAAGTTGACAGAAGCAGAAGAGACTTGAAGACGATGTAATCAGTCCATCACCCTTAAAGTTTTGAGGTGGTCAGTCCCTCAGTCTGGAGAAGAGCATTGTTCCATAGTCTGAAACAATATGGAGTTGAAGTGACAGGATGGAGCCTTATATAGCGCCTGATATCAACTTCGACAACCTCTACTAGTGAGAACGGCTGGATTTGAGAGGGACCTGACCTCCCAACATCTGCGTTCTACTAGTGACCTACGTCTCACCTCCTGGCGCTATATAAGGCTCCATCCTGTCACTTCAACTCATTCTGTTCAAGACTGATGGACTGAACACATCGTCAGTACAGTCAAGAAGACTCTCTTCGACCCCGCCGGATTGTAGAATTTATATCCTACAAACATCACATCCTTTTCACAATGCTGTCGAATCGTGTGAAAATCAAGCCTGTGAATGGTGCAATAAATGACTCCTCGAAGTTAGCTTTAGCTACTGTCGTTAAGACCCGCCTGCAGGTCAAATTTACGGCAATCCACTCTCTGAAGGACTCCTTCATTGTCGTCTGCACAGACGACACGGAAGCATCAAAACTTATGGACGACTCTTCAATCAGGATCCTACAAACACAACAATTCACTCTATCCCCGTCTCCATTCTTGAAGTCGAAACGTTCGGTCTTTGTGAAAAGACTGGACAATATGGTCACCTCTCTCTCTACTGAAGCACTGAAGACATCTATTGAGGAACAAAACACCTGGGCCTCGGTAGACAGCATCTACAAGATCCCTAACGCCTCATCTATGCTAAAGATTACATTTTCAGACATCTCCATGGCTGCCCAAGCTCTCTCTGACGGTCTGGCCATCTCATATTACCACATCCACGCTAGTCATATAGAACAAGAACGTTTCACATACATCTCCCACTGCTGGACCTGCTACTCCTATAAACACACCACCAAGGCCTGCCCCATCAAGAATAAGAAGTTTTGTTCAAAATGTGGGAATGATGGACACGATTTCAGATCCTGCACCATTACTACAGCACCAACTTGTCTAAACTGCAAGGGTAATCATCATACCCTTGCAGCTAAGTGCCCAATCAGGAAAGAAATCATACTGAAGAAAACTAAAGTTCTGAAGAACACCTCCAATTCACCGACACACGCTGCAATAACCAAACCACAAACCGACACCACCAAGACTCTACACGCTAATCTACAGGCACCATCGCCCAGCAACTCCCTCTCTCCACTCCCAGACGGAGATTCCTCAAAGGTGCTGTACTGCATGGTGTATGCACACCTTGCAAACGTAGCAAACCCCGGCACTTTCAACACCACTATTAACGAACTATTCCGTCTGAACAACATGCCTACCTTCAATTTTCCGGACTCCACACCTTCAGCAGACATACTCAAGATCCTTCCCAACGTCCTGAACTTTACTGCACCTGCAGACCTGTCTCCTGCCCAAGCAACTGCTCCTGTAACTTCTATAACCACTTCCACCGCTGACAACGTTGATCATGCTGCCTCAACCACCGTCTCCCACCTCTCCCAGCCTGCTGTTACACAACCATTACACCTTACAGCTGCTCCTGTCGACCCTCAGTCACCGGCTACCACCATTGTAGATTCTCCCAATGAATCCACTCCAGAAGAGGAAGATAACGACGACTCCAGTAAACCCTCATGGGAAAACCTTACCTTTTACACTTCTCCTTCAAATACTGACACCATGATCTGTACTGAACTCTACAAAAGCCTCGGTGCTGGAACAGTCAAGTATGCATGTGAATCACCGCTTCACTTCTCACTCACCCAAGTTCTTGAGTTCATCAAGCCTCTACGTTTCACCTTCAGTAACAAGGCTAAACTATACCACCTATCTAGAAGCAGCTTCAAAAAGTTCGAAAATGGCTCCATTGCTAACCTGCCTCCTCAGTTACTCCTATAACTCCCATATGTGTTCTACCCTCTGATGTGACCTAGCCTGCTGCCAACTACTCAAGATTCAAGACTTCAACTACCACAAGTCCAATGCAACAGTCCCTGCTATTCCTGTTCTCAAGTCTGCCCCACGATCGCCTTAGCTGCTGGGTAAGCCCTGGCTCTATTTCTCTGACTAAGAACACTCCTCTCCAGAGCTATTCTTCATCTGTCCCATCTTCCCCGCTCATCCCATTGGGATCTTACCTGAACTTGTTTGCTTGCTTGCTTGCTACTTCAACTCCATATTGTTTCAGACTATGGAACAATGCTCTTCTCCAGACTGAGGGACTGACCACCTCAAAACTTCAAGGGTGATGGACTGATTACATCGTCTTCAAGTCTCTTCTGCTTCTATCAACTTTTCTGTACTTGACTGAAGAAGCCTACTGTGTAGGCGAAACGTTTCGAAATAAAGATATCTAACCGTTGCATATAAGAACATAAGAACGAAGGAACACTGCAGCAGGCCTACTGGCCCACGCGAGGCAGGTCCAAGTCTCCTACCGGCTTAAGCCAATGCACCCAACCTAGTCAGGTCAGGTCACATTGACTTAAGGGAGGAACACGGCAACCGACCTGTTAGCACAAGCTATCAGGTCTAACTCACACCCACCCACATCTACTCATGTATTTATCCAACCTATTTTTAAAGCTACACAACGTTCTGGCCTCTATAACGGTACTTGGGAGTTTGTTCCACTCATCCACAACTCTATTACCAAACCAGTACTTTCCTATATCCTTCCTGAATCTGAATTTTTCCAACTTAAAACCATTGCTGCGAGTCCTGTCTAGGCTAGATATTTTCAGCACACTATTTACATCCCCTTTTTTTATTCCTGTCTTCCATTTATACACCTCAATCATATCCCCCCTAATTCTACGTCTTTCTAGAGAGTGCAGTTTCAGGGCCCTTAGTCTATCCTCATAGGGAAGGTTTCTGATACATGGGATCATCTTTGTCATCCTCCTTTGTACATTTTCCAGAGAATTTATATCCATTCTGTAATACGGTGACCAAAACTGTGCAGCATAATCTAAATGAGGCCTAACCAAGGATGTATATGTGTCTTACCTAACAACCTGTCGGTATTTTATACCATTTTAATGTTCACACTCTATCTCTCATCTTCTTATTCCTATTACAAAAAGCATGGTCAATATATCTTACCTGAGAGTCACCAACCACAAGAATGCGCTTACTTCTGTTAGCAGGGGCAGTAGTACCCTTACCTTCACTGGCCACTGAAGTACATTCATCCTGAAGAACAGAGAAGCGATTTCCTACCTTCAGATCTTCACTCTTAACTTTCCTTATTCTGATTCTCCTCCCATTACTGGTTACCACTCGCCACTTGTAGCAGGTGCTGGACTGCACCTCACTGCTGGTAGCCGTTGCTATCTCCCCACCTACAGCCTCCTCACAGCGAGAGACAGACTGCACCTCACTGCTAGAAGCCTCATTCCCCACAACTCCAGCCACCTCACACTCTCTCCCAGACCCATTAAGGTGGACCTTCAGCCTCCTAATCTCCTCCTGAAGAAGCAAGACCTCCTCCTTCAACTCTTCAATCTCAATTTTTAAAACACTGCAGAAGCAAGCCATGCTTTGTAACCGTCCACGCTAATCCCCAAAGCAGTTCAGGGTCTGTGACCTCACGTGACTACTGACCACTGATCTCCCTCCTCAAATACCTTAGTGAAAAAAGTTAATAAATTCGTAAGGCAGGAACGCCCCTTTGTAAAACCATGCTGAGATTAGAACATAAGAACGAAGGAACACTGCAGCAGGCCTACTGGCCCATGCGAGGCAGGTCCAAGTCTCCTACCGGCTTAAGCCAATGCACCCAACCTAGTCAGGTCAGATCACATTGACTTAAGGGAGGAACATGCAACCGACCTGGCAGCACAAGCTATCAGGTCCAACTCACTCCCACCCACATCCACTCATGTATTTATCCAACCTATTTTTAAAGCTACACAACGTTCTGGCTTCTATAACTGTACTTGGGAGTTTGTTCCACTCATCCACAACTCTATTACCAAACCAGTACTTTCCTATATCCTTCCTGAATCTGAATTTTTCCAACTTAAAACCATTGCTGCGAGTCCTGTCTAGGCTAGATATTTTCAGCACACTATTTACATCCCCTTTATTTATTCCTGTCTTCCATTTATACACCTCAATCATATCCCCCCTAATTCTACGTCTTTCTAGAAAATGCAGATTCAGGGCCCTTAGTCTATCCTCATAGGGAAGGTTTCTGATACATGGGATAAGAACATAAGAACATAAGAACGAAGGAACACTGCAGAAGGCCTACTGGCCCATGCGAGGCAGGTCCAAGTCTCCTACCGGCTTAAGCCAATGCACCAAACCTAGTCAGGTCAGGTCACATTGACTTAAGGGAGGAACACGGCAACCGACCTGGTAGCACAAGCTATCAGGTCCAACTCACACCCACCCACATCCACTCATGTATTTATCCAACCTTATCAACTTTGTCATCCTCCTTTGTACATTTTCCAGAGCATTTATATCCATTCTGTAATACGGTGACCAAAACTGTGCAGCATAATCTAAATGAGGCCTAACCAAGGATGTATAGAGTTGAAGAACAACCTGAGGACTCCTATTATTTATGCTTCTTGATATGAAGCCAAGGATTCTATTTGCTTTATTGCGAACACTTATGCACTGTTGTCTTGGTTTCAGATTACTGCTAACCAGAACTCCTAATTTTTTTTTCGCAATCCGTAATATTAAGATCTACATTATTTAGTTTATATGTGGCATGGTTATTGTCCTGTCCAACATTTAGAACTTTGCATTTGTCTATATTAAACTGCATCTGCCACCTCTCCGACCACTGCATCAGTCTATTCAAATCTTCCTGGAGTGCTCTAATGTCCTCGTCAGAATGAATTCGACGGCCTATTTTGGTGTCATCGGCAAACTTGCTGATGTCGCCAAAATAGATTGTAGATGAATGGTTCAGAGAACCGACATGTTGATAAATTAGACACATGTGCAACTCTTGGGTAGTAGATGAATGGTTCACAGAACCGACATGTTGATAAATTAGACACATGTGCAAGAGTTGCACATGTGTCTTATCAACACTTGGGTATCTTTATTGAGGAAACGTTTCGCCATACAGTGGCTTTATCAGTCCATACATAGGAGAATGGTGAAGATCAGGAGTTAAGAACATAAGAACATAAGAACGAAGGAACACTGCAGAAGGCCTACTGGCCCATGCGAGGCAGGTCCAAGTCCCTACCGGCTTAAGCCAATGCACCCAACCTAGTCAGGTCAGGTCACATTGAGTTAAGGGAGGAACACGGCAACCGACCTGTTAGCACAAGCTATCAGGTCTAACTCACACCCACCCACATCTACTCATGTATTTATCCAACCTATTTTTAAAGCTACACAACGTTCTGGCCTCTATAACGGTACTTGGGAGTTTGTTCCACTCATCCACAACTCTATTACCAAACCAGTACTTTCCTATATCCCTCCTGAATCTGAATTTTTCCAACTTAAAACCATTGCTGCGAGTCCTGTCTAGGCTAGATATTTTCAGCACACTATTTACATCCCCTTTATTTATTCCTGTCTTCCACTTATAAACCTCAATCATATCCCCCCTGATTCTACGTCTTTCTAGAGAGTGCAGTTTCAGGGCCCTTAGTCTATCCTCATAGGGAAGGTTTCTGATACATGGGATCATCTTTGTCATCCTCCTTTGTACATTTTCCAGAGAATTTATATCCATTCTGTAATACGGTGACCAAAACTGTGCAGCATAATCTAAATGAGGCCTAACCAAGGATGTATAGAGTTGAAGAACAACCTGAGGACTCCTATTATTTATGCTTCTTGATATGAAGCCAAGGATTCTATTAGCTTTATTGCGAACACTTATGCACTGTTGTCTTGGTTTCAGATTACTGCTAACCAGAACTCCTAAATCTTTTTCGCAATCCGTAATATTAAGATCTACATTATTTAGTTTATATGTGGCATGGTTATTGTCCTGTCCAACATTTAGAACTTTGCATTTGTCTATATTAAACTGCATCTGCCACTTCTCCGACCACTGCATCAGTCTATTCAAATCTTCCTGGAGTGCTCGAATGTCCTCGTCAGAATGAATTCGACGGCCTATTTTGGTGTCATCGGCAAACTTGCCGATGTCGCTCTTTATGCCCTCATCTATGTCGTTTATGTAGATTGTGAACAGCAGGGGGCCCAACACTGACCCCTGTGGAACACCGCTCGTGACGCTTCCCCACTCTGATTTCTCCCCATTTATGCAAACTCTCTGCTGCCTATTTGTCAACCATGCCTCTATCCAGGAAAAAATTTCTCCTCCTATTCCATGTGCTTTAATTTTCCTCAATAGTCTCTGATGTGGGACCCTGTCAAAAGCCTTACTGAAGTCCATATACACAATATCATATTCATTACCATGATCTACCTCCTCAAATACCTTAGTGAAAAAAGTTAATAAATTCGTAAGGCAGGAACGCCCCTTTGTAAAACCATGCTGAGATTCGTTGATTAATTTATGCTTTTCAAGGTGGCTACGAACTGCCTCGGCAATTATTGATTCCATAAATTTTCCCACTATGGAGGTTAGGCTTATTGGTCTATAGTTCGAAGCTAAGGACCTGTCACCTGTTTTGAAAATAGGTATCACATTTGCCATTTTCCACTTATCTGGCACCATGCCAGTTTGTAGTGATATGTTGAAAAGATTAGCCAAAGGTGTGCTAAGCTCCTCTTTACATTCCTTTAGAACCCTTGCATACAGTTCATCAGGGCCTGGGGATTTGTTAGGTTTTAATTTATCTATTTGCCTAAGGACCATGTCACTTGTGACCCTAATCGTGCACAGTTTATTATCGTCCTGTTCTACATAATTTATCATTACTGGAATATCGCTGGTATCCTCCTGTGTAAAAACTGAGAGGAAGTATGTGTTAAAAATTCTACACATTTCCTTATCACTGTCAGTGAGCTGACCCGAGGAACTTTTGAGTGGGCCTATCTTGTCCCTGATCTTACTTCTGTATACCTGAAAGAATCCTTTTGGGTTAGTCTTCGATTCTCTTGCAACTTTAACCTCATAATCTCTTTTTGCTTTTCTAATTCCCTTTTTTATTTCTCTCTTTAACTGAATATATCGATTTCTTAATTGCCCCTCTCCTCTTTTGATTTGCCTATATATGCCTCTCTTTTGACCAATCAGATATTTTAATCTATTGTTCATCCATTTAGGATCATTTTTGTTTGATCTGATTTCCCTATTTGGAACATAATTTGACTGAGCAGCTAGAACTATGCCCTGGAAAGCATCATATCGGCAACCATCACCACCTACCTGACCCCTAGTCAGGTCATTCCAGTTCAGCCCACCTAAGTAATTTTTCAGTCCTATGAAATCAGCCAAGCGAAAGTCAGGGACGGAGACTTGATTGCCATTATTAGGGGAATTCCATGATATGTTAAAACTGAGTGATTTGTGATCACTCTCCCCAAGCTCATCATTAACCTCAAGATTATTAATTAGTGTTTCCCTACTGGCAAGAACCAAGTCAAGGAGGTTATTTCCCCTAGTTGGCTCTGTCACAAACTGTTTTAAAAAACAATCCTGGATCGTATCAAGAAAGTCACCCGACTCTAAATTTCCTGTCAAATTGCTCCAGTCAATCTGTCTATAGTTGAAATCTCCCATTAGCACAACATTTTCGTATGTAGATGCCTTACGAATTTCGTCCCATAGAAGTTTACTGCACTCCCTATCAAGATTTGGGGCCCTGTAAATCACACCCAAAATTAGTTTTTCTCGGCCCTCGAGAAGCTGTAACCAAACAGATTCAGTGGCTGACGCTTCTAATTTAATATCTTGTCTAACACAACAATTTAAATTGTCTCTGACATACATCGCTACTCCACCACCTTTCCTGTTGACCCTGTCAGTGTGGAATAATTTATAGCCTTGTATGTGACATTCAGAGGGCATCTCTCTATCTTTCAGATTGAGCCAGGTCTCTGTTATAGCAATAATATCTATGTTTCCTGCACTTGCAATTAATCTTAGCTCATCTATCTTATTTCTAACACTCCTGCTATTAGTATAGTAAACCTTAAGGGAGCTAGTCCCTTGCTGCCCTCTGCTGTCCCCCTTTGTTTGCTGACCTGTTCTATTGTCTTTATTTATAACTTCATGCTGAATGCCTTTTATACATTTAATGTTTCCAACCCTAGTGTTGCAACCTGCTTGTTTCCCACACACACCCATACCTCTATCTTCCATCAGTTTAAAATCATAGGCATTTCACCAATGGCCTTCTCAATCGAGTCTGCAAGTGCTACCACCCCTGCCCCAGAGAGATGAACCCCATCCCTTGCATACATATCATGTTTGCCATAAAAGTTGTTCCAGTTGTCAATGAATGGGATTGCAAGCTCCTTGCAGTATCTGTCTAGCCAGCAATTTACACCAATTGCCCTAGACAACCATTCATTTCCTACTCCCCTTCTAGGCAAGATGCTACATATGACTGGGATCCCTCCCTTAGACTTAATGAAATCTATAGCTGACCTGTACTTATCTAGCAGCTCTTCTCTCCTACCCTTCCCAATATCATTTCCACCAGCACTGAGACAGATAATGGGCTTGTTCCCATTACCTGACATGATATTATTCAGTCTGTTGACAATGTCCCCAACACCAGCTCCAGGGAAGCACACTCTATCTCTCATCTTCTTATTCCTATTACAAAAAGCACGGTCAACATATCTTACCTGAGAGTCACCAACCACAAGAATGCGCTTACCTTCATTAGCAGGGGCAGTAGTACCCTTACCTTCACTGGCCACTGAAGTACATTCAACCTGGAGAACAGAGAAGCGATTTCCTACCTTCAGATCTTCACTCTTAACTTTCCTTACTCTGATGCGCCTCCCATTACTGTGAACAACTCGCCACTTGTAGCAGGTGCTGGGCTGCACCTCACTGCTGGTAGCCGTTGCTACCTCCCCACCTACAGCCTCCTCACAGTGAGAGACAGACTGCACCTCACTGCTAGAAGCCTCATTCCCCACATCTCCAACCACCTCACACTCTCTCCCAGGCCCATTGAGGTGGACCTTCAGCCTCCTAATCTCCTCCTGGAGAAGCAAGACCTCCTCCTTCAACTCTCCAACCTCAGTTTTTAAAACACTGCAGAAGCAAGCCATGCTTTGTAACCGTCCACGCTAATCCCCAAAGCAGCTCAGGGTCTGTGACCTCACGTGACGACTGACCACTGAACACTGATTACCTCAAAATCCTATTCTTCACCATCCGCCTTTGTATGGACTGATGAAGCCACTGTGTGGTGAAACGTTTCATCAAAGATACCCAAGTGTTGCACATGTTTCTAATTTATCAAGAATGGAGTGGTATTATGTAGTATAGTGTAGTATGCCCACCCCTTCTGTCTTGTCAGGAGGTCTGGTCTGGAACCGGGTCGCAGGGGCGTTGACCCCTGAAACCGTCTTTAAATAAACTTTAGGATAAAAGTGCAGAAGGTTCGTGAGGTAGGTCTTGCTATCTCTAAACCCATGTTGACTTTACGTGACGAAAGCCGCCTCTTACCTCCCTCCCTCTCTCTCGGCCTGGACGGCTGAGGGACTGACCACCTCAAGCACATTATTCTAATACTCTACACCTCTCCTGCTGACAGTATATAAGTCTCCACACCGTCACTGGTTCTTCACATTGTTTCAGACTATGAAACAGAGTTCTCCAGGCTGAGGGACTGACCTCAAATATACATCTTCAAGGGTAATGGACTGATCACAGCGTCTTCACATCTCTACTGCTCCTGCCTTTTTTCTGTACTCGACTGAAGTCTACTGTGTAGGCGAAACGTTTCATCAATAAAGATACCGAACTGCTGTACGTGTCTCTTAATCTTCAACTTGTCGGTACTTTATGCCAATTAATGTCGGTAATTCTACCAACATTAATATAACATTTCGCTCTCCAGGAGCTTTATCAAGCTTGACAAAGCTCCTGGAGAGCGAAACGTTGCTACAATAAAATGTCACATTAGTGTCCTTTTACTTAACATATTGTCGGTAATTCTACCAATATTAATACAACATTAATACAAGTTTTCTTCTTGTACAAATCTCTCTTGAAAATCCCCCCCCCTTTTTTTTTGTCCTCTGATTGTAATATTCCTCATTGATTTCACATTCGTAAACACTGATATACAGTGTGATGAAAATGCTTCTGGATACAGAAACGCGGTATTCGGTTTCCGCTTGCAAGTCATTTGCATATGTCAACAACAATAGGGGCCCAAGGACTAAGCCTTGGAGAACTGCCACTCGTCACATACCCCTTTGTGGATGCCTCGTCTCTTAACATTTATCTCCACGACTACGGTGCTCTTCACACCAACTCCTAACAACCTGTCGGTATTGTATACCATTTTGATGTTCATCTTGTCAGACACTGCAACACGTGGCATCTTGGTACAGAAAACACCTTGGACAAGCTTTTCAAGTGAGAAGTGTTGGATCTGAGAGGGACATGACCTCTCACTACTACTACTACTACTACTACTACTACTACTACCATGCACCTCTCCTTCCGACAGTATTTAAGTCTCCGCACTGTCGCTTGATCTTCGATGGTCTTGGCGAACATTATACATACATACGCTTGATCTTCAGATAGTTCCTGACTATGGAACTGAACTTCTCCAGGCCGAGGGACTGACAACCTCAAATTCTACGACTTTAAGGGTGATGGACTGATTACATCGTCTTCACATCTCTACTGTTCCTGCCTACTTTCTGTATTCGACTGAAGAAGCCTACTGTGTAGGCGAAACGTTTCGGAATAAAGTTGTCTAACTGTTGCATATGTGTCTTACCTAACAACCTGTCGGTATTGTATACCATTTTGATGTTCACCAACTCCAAGGCTGAGGGACTGATTACCTCATCTTCTGTATACAGTTCTGTCTTCAAATTATGTCCTGGAATTTGTATTGATAAAGCCACTGGATGGCGAAACGTCTACAATAAAGATAACCAGATGTTGCACATGTGTCTTAATTTCATCTTGAACATCAAAATGGTATACAATACCGACAGGTTGGTAGGTAAGACACATAGGCAACAGTTAGGCAACTTTATTCCGAAACGTTTCGCCTACACAGTAGGCTTCTTCAGTCGAATACAGAAAGTAGGCAGGGGCAGTAGAGATGTGAAGACGATGTAATCAGTCCATCACCCTTGAAGTCGTAGAATTTGAGGTTGTCAGTCCCTCGGCCTGGAGAAGTTCAGTTCCATAGTCAGGAACTATCTGAAGTTCAAGCGACAGTGCGGAGACTTAAATACTGTCGGAAGGAGAGGTGCAGGGTAGTAGTAGTAGTAGTAGTAGTAGTGAGAGGCCACTGAGAGGTCATGTCCCTCTCAGATCCAACACTTCTCACTTGAAAAGCTTGTCCAAGGTGTTTTCTGTACCAAGATGCCACGTGTTGCAGTGTCTGACAAGATGAACATCAAAATGGTATACATTTATCTCCACGACTACGGTGCTCTTCACACCAACTCCAAGGCTGAGGGACTGATTACCTCATCTTCTGTATACAGTTCTGTCTTCAAATTATGTCCTGGAATTTGTATTGATAAAGCCACTGGATGGCGAAACGTCTACAATAAAGATAACCAGATGTTGCACATGTGTCTTAATTTCATCTTGAACATCAAAATGGTATACAATACCGACAGGTTGGTAGGTAAGACACATAGGCAACAGTTAGGCAACTTTATTCCGAAACGTTTCGCCTACACAGTAGGCTTCTTCAGTCGAATACAGAAAGTAGGCAGGGGCAGTAGAGATGTGAAGACGATGTAATCAGTCCATCACCATTGAAGTCGTAGAATTTGAGGTTGTCAGTCCCTCGGCCTGGAGAAGTTCAGTTCCATAGTCAGGAACTATCTCATACACAATACACAATACTATCTCTACTGTTCCTGTAAAGTAAAAGGACACAAGTGCAACTAATGTGACATTTATTGTGGCAACGTTTCGCTCTCCAGGAGCTTTATCAAGCCATTACAAACAATACATGGACACAGAGGGTATATAAAGGCTCAGAGTGAGGTGAATACTAGTGAGGTACCATTTCGATGTTCACTAGTGGTAGTAGTAGTAGTAGTAGTAGTAGTGGTAGTGACAAAAGTAATACAATATGGTAGAGCAATTAATTCGTACATGAGTAAAAGGATATAAAAGCTATTACTTGGGTAACATAAAAATAAGTTGGACAAATATAAATTGGAATGAGGCAGCTTGTTTCAGTGTTCACTCTCTGTGCTTTGTGTAGTATAACAGGAGAGACTATGTGATGGCAGGGTTTACTGTTTTCAGGAGGATTCTTGCTAAGACTTCGGAGATGGTGAAGCTGCCGTTGTTTTGTTTAATTGTATTCGAAACAGCGATCAGTGCTGATTCAAGGCACTTGCGTGTGCGGAAATTATTTTCTTTTATCACTAATTGGGCGTCTCTGAATTTCATAAGATGATTGGTGGAATTTCGGTGTTGTACACAGGCGTTGTTTAAGTTGTCGTTCCTACATGCGTATATGTGTTCATTGAGGCGGGTGTCGAGGTTTCTTGCTGTTTCACCTACGTAGATCTTGTCACAGCCTCCACAGGGTATAGTGTAAACTCCTGCATTGACTGGTTCGTGGTGCTTGGGTTTTGTCCTGGTTAGATCCTTTATTGAAGTGGTAGAAGCGATGGCGACTCTGGTGTTAGCTTGTGAAAGTACAAAGTTATAATTCTTCCCAACAGCCAGGTTGCACTAAACGTCTCAAAAGTACTTTCACAAGCTAACACCAGAGTCGCCATCGCTTCTACCACTTCAATAAAGGATCTAACCAGGACAAAACCCAAGCACCACGAACCAGTCAATGCAGGAGTTTACACTATACCCTGTGGAGGCTGTGACAAGATCTACGTAGGTGAAACAGCAAGAAACCTCGACACCCGCCTCAATGAACACATATACGCATGTAGGAACGACAACTTAAACAACGCCTGTGTACAACACCGAAATTCCACCAATCATCTTATGAAATTCAGAGACGCCCAATTAGTGATAAAAGAAAATAATTTCCGCACACGCAAGTGCCTTGAATCAGCACTGATCGCTGTTTCGAATACAATTAAACAAAACAACGGCAGCTTCACCATCTCCGAAGTCTTAGCAAGAATCCTCCTGAAAACAGTAAACCCTGCCATCACATAGTCTCTCCTGTTATACTACACAAAGCACAGAGAGTGAACACTGAAACAAGCTGCCTCTTTCCAGTTTATATTTGTCCAACTTATTTTTATGTTACCCAAGTAATAGCTTTTATATCCTTTTACTCATGTACGAATTAATTGCTCTACCATATTGTATTACTTTTGTCACTACCACTACTACTACTTCTACTACCACTAGTGAACATCGAAATGGTACCTCACTAGTATTCACCTCACTCTGAGCCTTTATATACCCTCTGTGTCCATGTATTGTTTGTAATGGTTTGATAAAGCTCCTGGAGAGCGAAACGTTGCCACAATAAATGTCACATTAGTTGCACTTGTGTCCTTTTACTTTACATATTGTCGGTAATTCTACCAACTTTTCTACTGTTCCTGCCTACTTTCTGTATTCGACTGAAGAAGCCTACTGTGTAGGCGAAACTTTTCGGAATAAAGTTGCCTAACTGTTGCCTATGTGTCTTACCTACCAGCCATTCTTATACCACATAAGAACATAAGAATGGAGGAATATTGCAGCAGGCCTACTGGCCCATGTCAAAACCATCCGTTCTCACCCATGAACATTTTTCCAAAGTTATCCAAGAATTTCTTTGAGCACCTCAGGTACTGCATTCACTCATCAAGTACCTTCTCTGCCTATTCTTCTAGGTTGCATAGCAACCTTCTGTACCGTACTGAGTCTAACCCCTTTCTTAACAGTCTAGAAAGGTACAGTCTTCTGCGTCGTTCTGCGTGTGTGTCGTCTTGATTACTTTATAATTGTCTCTCTTGAGTCTGTAAAGTAAAAGGCCACAAGTGCAACTAATGTAACATTTTATTGTGGCAACGTTTCGCTTTCCAGGAACTTTATCAAGCCATTACAAACATGAATACAGAGGGTATATATAGGCTCAGAGTGAGGAGGAGGAGGAGGAGGAGGAGGAGGAGGAGGAGGAGGAGGAGGAGGAGGAGGAGGAGGAGGAGGAGGAGGAGGAGGAGGAGGAGGAGGAGGAGGAGGAGGAGGAGGAGGAGGAGGAGGAGGAGGAGGAGGAGGAGGAGGAGGAGGAGGAGGAGGAGGAGGAGGAGGAGGAGGAGGAGGAGGAGGAGGAGGAGGAGGAGGAGGAGGAGGAGGAGGAGGAGGAGGAGGAGGAGGAGGTGCTGGAGGTGGTGGTGGTGGTGGTGGTGGTGGTGGTGGTGGTGGTGGTGGTGGTGGTGGTGGTGGTGGTGGTGGTGGTGGTGGTGGTGGTGGTGGTGGTGGTGGTGGTGGTGGTGGTGGTGGTGGTGGTGGTGGTGGTGGTGGTGGTGGTGGTGGTGGTGGTGGTGGTGGTGGTGGTGGTGGTGGTGGTGGTGGTGGTGGTGGTGGTGGTGGTGGTGGTGGTGGTGGTGGTGGTGGTGGTGGTGGTGGTGGTGGTGGTGGTGGTGGTGGTGGTGGTGGTGGTGGTGGTGGTGGTGGTGGTGGTGGTGGTGGTGGTGGTGGTGGTGGTGGTGGTGGTGGTGGTGGTGGTGGTGGTGGTGGTGGTGGTGGTGGTGGTGGTGGTGGTGGTGGTGGTGGTGGTGGTGGTGGTGGTGGTGGTGGTGGTGGTGGTGGTGGTGGTGGTGGTGGTGGTGGTGGTGGTGGTGGTGGTGGTGGTGGTGGTGGTGGTGGTGGTGGTGGTGGTGGTGATGGTGGTGGTGGTGGTGATGGTGGTGGTGGTGGTGGTGGTGGTGGTGGTTGTGGTGGTGGTGATGGTCGTGGTGCTGGTGGTGGTGATGGAGGTCGTGGTGGTGATGGTGGTGGTGATGGTGGTGGTGGTGGTGGTGGTGGTGGTGGTGGTGGTGGTGGTGGTGGTGGTGGTGGTGGTGGTGGTGGTGGTGGTGGTGGTGGTGGTGGTGGTGGTGGTGGTGGTGGTGGTGGTGGTGGTTGTGATGGTGGTGGTGGTGGTGGTGGTGGTGGTGGTGGTGATGGTGGAGGTGGTGGTGGTGGTGATTGTGGTGGTGGTGGTGGTGGTGGTGGTGGTGGTGGTGGTGGTGGTGGTGGTGGTGGTGGTGGTGGTGGTGGTGGTGGTGGTGGTGGTGGTGGTGGTGGTGGTGGTGGTGGTAGTGGTAGTAGTAGTAGTAGTAGTAGTAGTAGTAGTAGTAGTAGTAGTACAATATGGTCTAATTACCCAATGTTGAAGAACTGAGACACTATGCAACATATGGGAATCTTTATTGAAGAAACGTTTCGCCACACAGTGACTTCATCAGTCCAATACAAAGAAGAAATGGGTAAGGAGAGTAGTAGTTTGAGGTAATCAGTCCCTCAACCTGGATTCGATGTGTTCAGTCCATCACTCTTGTAGGAAGTACAGCATATGGCCAGAGAGGTGACTTATATACTGCAGTCAGATGAGTCGAAGCAGGAGGTGGAATCACAGTGGGACCTGCCACTAGTGTCTCAATTTTATAGTGTCTCAATTCTTCAACTTGTCGGTTTTCAAAACCATTCGTCACATAATTACCCAATGTTTAACACCAAAAACAAAACAGCAGAAGCTCTACAGGAGAGAGGAGAGTCTGGAGTGTGAGGAAGATGAGAATTTGGAATGACTGACAGGGAGATGAGAGTCTGGAATGAGAAGTGAAAGTTTGGAGAGAGGAGAGTCTGGAGTGTGAGGAAGATGAGAATTTGGAATGACTGACAGGGAGATGAGAGTCTGGAATGAGAAGAAGTGAAAGATTGGAGAGAGGAGAGTCTGGAGTGTGAGGAAGATGAGAATTTGGAATGACTGACAGGGAGATGAGAGTCTGGAATGAGAAGAAGTGAAAGATTGGAGAGAGGAGAGTCTGGAGTGTGATGAAGATGAGAATTTGGAATGACTGACAGGGAGATGAGAGTCTGGAATGAGAAGAAGTGAAAGATTGGAGAGAGGAGAGTCTGGAGTGTGAGGAAAATGAGAATCTGGAATGACTGACAGGGAGATGAGAGTTAATATGAGGGAGGTGAGTGTATATTTGAAGTGAGAGTTTTGACAGGATGTAGCCAGGCTAGATACCGCTGTATAACTTTCTCTCAAGGATGGGTAAACTCTACTGTTGTTGTGTACACAAGTCATCTAATCCACCATACCTAAGGTTATGATGGGTCAGCATATACTAGAAATATGAAAGTTAAGACACTTGTGCAACATCTGGTTATCTTTATTGTAGACGTTTCGCCATCCAGTGGCTTTACCAATACAGATTCTTGGACATAATAAGAAAACAGAAGAACTATATACAAAAGATGAGGTAATCAGTCCCTCAGCCTTGGAGGTGGTGTTTACAGCACCTCCAACTATGGTGTTGTAAACACCTCCAAGGCTGAGGGACTGATTACCTCATCTTATGTATATAGTTCTTCTGTTTTCTAATTATGTCCAAGAATCTGTATTGATAAAGCCACTGGATGGCGAAACGTCTACAATAAAGATAACCAGATGTTGCACATGTGTCTTAACTTTCTCATCGGTATTGTCGGTCTTGCACAACTAGAAATATAATTCTAGCAAATAGTGTGATCCTCCACTCTTTGAAATACTGCGGGTCTCCTTTCTTAGAAATGCTTTGGTTCTTGATGAACCTCAAAATGGTTCTTGTTTCTTAGACATAGTGTGATCCTTCTTTCTTAGAAATACTGTGATAGTTCTCAGAAACACTGTGATCTCTTGGAGCCCGGCCATGGACCAGGTTCGTCTGGTGATTGCCTAGTCAACCAGGCTGTTGCTGCTGGAGGCCTACTGCCCCACATATCGCTCACAGCCTGGTTGATCTGGCACCCAGTGAAGATACTTGTCCAGTTTCCTCTTGAAGGCTTCTACACTTGTTCCAGAAGTGTTTCTGATATCTTCTGGTAAGATGTTGAACACTTCCACTCATCTGGGATTATCTAATCCGCAGAGGCATTGTTACCCTGGTACACACTTGGGACTATCTAATCCACAGAAGCATTGTTACCCTGGTACACACTTGGGACTATCTAATCCACAGAAGCATTGTTACCCTGGTACACACTTGGGACTAGTCCACAGAAACATTGATACCCTGGTACACACTTGAGACTATCTAATCCACAGAAGCATTGTTACCCTGGTACAAACTTGGGACTATCTAATCCACAGAAGCATTGTTACCCTGGTACAAACTTGGGACTATCTAATCCACAGAAGCATTGATACCCTGGTACACACTTGGGACTATCTAATCCACAGAAGCATTGTTACCCTGGTACAAACTTGGGACTATCTAATCCACAGAAGCATTGTTACCCTGGTACACACTTGGGACTATCTAATCCACAGAAGCATTGTTACCCTGGTACACACTTGGGACTATCTAATCCACAGAAGCATTGTTACCCTGGTACACACTTGGGACTATCTAATCCACAGAAGCATTGTTACCCTGGTACACACTTGGGACTAGTCCACAGAAACATTGATACCCTGGTACACACTTGAGACTATCTAATCCACAGAAGCATTGTTACCCTGGTACAAACTTGGGACTATCTAATCCACAGAAGCATTGTTACCCTGGTACAAACTTGGGACTATCTAATCCACAGAAGCATTGATACCCTGGTACACACTTGGGACTATCTAATCCACAGAAGCATTGTTACCCTGGTACAAACTTGGGACTATCTAATCCACAGAAGCATTGTTACCCTGGTACACACTTGGGACTATCTAATCCACAGAAGCATTGTTACCCTGGTACACACTTGGGACTATCTAATCCACAGAAGCATTGTTACCCTGGTACACACTTGGGACTATCTAATCCACAGAAGCATTGTTACCCTGGTACACACTTGGGACTAGTCCACAGAAACATTGATACCCTGGTACACACTTGAGACTATCTAATCCACAGAAGCATTGTTACCCTGGTACAAACTTGGGACTATCTAATCCACAGAAGCATTGATACCCTGGTACACACTTGGGACTATCTAATCCACAGAAGCATTGTTACCCTGGTACAAACTTGGGACTATCTAATCCACAGAAGCATTGTTACCCTGGTACACACTTGGGACTATCTAATCCACAGAAGCATTGATACCCTGGTACACACTTGGGACTATCTAATCCACAGAAGCACTGTTACCCTGGTACACACTTGGGACTATCTAATCCACAGAAGCATTGTTACCTTGGTACACACTTGGGACTATCTAATCCACAGAAGCATTGCTACCCTGGTACACAATCCAAAGTAAACAAAATGAACGTAGAATAACTAACAGAGAGAAAAGTTGAAAGTTCTGTCTCCTGGAAATTAAAGACGAACGGAATGGGTATAAACACGTCCTTTCCCGAGGGAGGATTTTCAGTCTCATGTTTACGTTCTTGTGGGAACAGTGGCCAAACTGTGTTACTTTGGTGGTCTGGTTCACTTATGGTGGACTGATGTCACCAGTGTACCGTGTACTGATGTCACCAGTGTACCGTGTACTGATGTCACCAGTGTACCGTGTACTGATGTCACCAGTGTACCGTGTACTGATGTCACCAGTGTACCGTGTATTGATGTCACCAGTGTACCGTGTATGGTGGACTGATGTTACCAGTGTACCGTGTATGGTGGACTGATGTTACCAGTGTACCGTATATGGTGCACTGATGTCACCAGTGTACCAAATAATAATGCACTGATGTCATTAATATAAGAGACGTGAAGGTTTATAAACACAAGGAGGAGGCAGTTAGGGTAAGATATAAGCAACTATTGATAGAAAAATGGGTTAGTGAGAGTATAGGCAATGAGACTGTAGATGTATACCTGGAGTATACCTGGAGAGTGTTCTGATGGCCAACGCCCCCGTGTCCCGGTCCATGACCAGACCTCGTGGTGAATCAGGGTCTGATCAACCAGGCTGTTACTGCTTCTGGCCTCACGTAAAGCAACGTAGGAACCACAGCCCGACTGGTCAGGTACTGACTTAGGTGCCTGTCCAGGGCTTTCTTGAAGACAGCCAGGGGTCTACTGGTAATCCCCCTTATGTATGCTGGGAGGCAGTTAAACAGTCTTGGGCCCTTGACACTTACTGTCTTGAGGACAGCCAAGAGGTCTATTGGTAATCCCCCTTATGTGTGCTGGGAGGCAGAATGGGGTAGATTTAAAAATGCAGTGTTACACTTCCCACCACTGACAAAGTGATGGGAAGTGTAACGTAGTGGGAGTTGTAGTATCATGGGTGAAAGTAAGGACTTTCACCCATGATAGCAGTAGTAGTAGAGAGAAATGTCAAATATAGAGAGTGAGTCAGTGGGGGAGGTAGCCAGGCCATGGAGAGATAAAACATCGTCGACTTTCATTGTAACAGTTCATTATAACAATGTTTCGTGTATCATGACATGATGAAGCTCCATATAAAGCTATACTATAAGGTCCTCTTGAGCGAAACGTTGTGATATATCAGGCTCACACGTACGTACGTACGTGTGTGTGTGTTCTCATCCGACAGGGTAAGTCACTGGGTACTTAATTATAAGCATCTGAGTACCTTACTAAGCGCTAAAACAGAAAGGGTCATACAGCACTACTAGGTGGGATGTGCTGAAGGAGGACTATACGAAGGTGAGGGTTTAGTGTGGGGCAGAAGTGTGCAAGAGGGAGGTAGTGGAGAATACTACAGGTAAAATATGCAGTTGGTACAGGTTAAAGAGGGAATCTCCATCAAATGTGGGACTTTCAGCGAGGCGGCCAGGTAGTGTGTGCTAGGGCAGTGGAGATGTCGGAAATGAATTTTGTGTCCGCTGACAGACAGGACAAACTGTTAAAGAGACAGTGCCCAAGATTGTTCAACTGTCTTCCAATTACGGGGAGTACCAATAGACTCCTGACTGTCTTCAAGAGGGAGTTGGATAGACACCTAAAGTCAGTACCTGGTCAGCCGGGCTGTGGTTCCTAAGCTGGTTTACATGCAACCAGCAGTAACAGCCTGGTTGATCAGGCCTTGATCCACCATGAGGCCTGGTCATGGACCGGGCCGCGGGGGCGTTGACCCCCAAAACACCCTCCACGTGAACTGACAACGTAAAGTGACAATTCTCACAGAGTGGTACCAAGTTTTTTTTTTTTCCAGACGTGTGTGTCCGATGCGTAGGTTGGAGTGCACGTCTCCCAAACACGACACTGATGGTAAGATGACCAGAAACCCAAACATGGCTTAACAATACACAAATAAACAATACACAAATAACCCGCACATAGGAAAGAGAAGCTTATCACTCTGTTAATGTTCCAAGTCGGACGGAAATTTCGTCACAAGCTCCTGTCCCCTATCTGCGGGTTATCTGTGTATTTTTTAACAGAATGCAAATTATAGTGAAGCAACTCAGATCACCGTTGTAACCAACAGCTGAGAAATTGTCGAGAGATGACTGCACAACAGTCCGAGAAACACCCCTGTAGGAAATGAGATCATGAACTGCTGACCGAGTGGCTGATTCTTCAGTTTGATTGTTCGTTACCACGAACAGCAACGTGTCCAGGGAGTCAGCAGAAAACGACACCTTTGTCTTTACTAGTAATGCACGTAAGCAAACACTAGGCCGCAGTGGTTCCCAAACTTTTTCAGCTTGTTACCCAATTTAACATGCCACATAAAGCATGTTACCCCTTTCACAAAATGGTGTTATTATTGATATATATGGCTAAACGTGAATGTATACAGCCTCGCATACTCTGCTAATCCTAGCAAAACCATTGAAAACGTAAGAACCACACATACATTATATATAAAATTAATAATAGCTACAAATTCACAGTAACAGTGGGTAAATACTAACTATATACTGCACAGGGCAGTACACATACATACCAGCTTATGTCTACCTCGGCTGATGCTCACAGATAAACTGACAGTGTGAAATAGAGGCAGCCTCAGGAAGTGAGTGACGCGTACTGGACAGGTCGATCTGGGCTACTGAGTGATTTTTGTCCTGAAGCATACTTGTCAAAATACTTTAGGGTTTCCACACACTTAGCTATATATTTCTTCTTTTCTAATACTGTATATTAGTTTTTGATGTTTATTGTTATTTGGTTTAACTTTATTACTTACTTATAATAGGTTTACTTTACAACTTTATATACTAAGACAAAGTTAACAATAATCCTCATACCGGGTACCGCATTGTTTTCTTGATTTTCAGAATTCATAACTTTTTTTCTGTCACCCCTCCATTACCCCCCAAAAATGGTTAAATTACCCCCAGGGGGTAATTTACCCCCAGTTTGGGAACCACTGCACTAGGGCATATTTATTAGAAAACGCTTCGGTCCTGGGTCCTAGTGTTTGCTTACGCGTTTTTCTAGACCAACTAGTCGGTATTTATTACCAAGGTTTTTACCACTAGCAATGCGACATAACTAAAGTTGAAGATTTAGACATATGTGCAACATCTGGGTATCTTTATTGTAGACGTTTCGCCATCCCGTGGCTTTATCAATACAGATTCTTGGACGTAATTTGAAGACAGTAGAACTATATACAAATGATGAGGTAATCAGTCCCTCAGCTTTGGAGATGGTGTTTACAACACCGTGGTTGTAGAGATTCTCTACAACCACGGTGTTGTAAACACCACCTCCAAGGCTGAGGGACTGATTACCTCATCTTTTGTATATAGTTCTTCTGTTTTCTAATTATGTCCAAGAATTAGTATTGATAAAGCCACTGGATGGCGAAACGTTTACAATAAAGATACCCAGATGTTGCACGAGTGTCTTAACTTTCATCATGTAGGAGAATGAGTTGAGGGGGATCAAATTTCTAGATAGCTTGTAATGCATTACAAAAGTCTGAAACTACTGCAAATGACAAGCAAGGCAATGACGCAGTACGAATGACCATGAGAATTGCATACAACTCGCCTGTAAAAATACTAGCTAACTCTAGTGACTGTATAATTCTGTCCGGAAAAACTGCCTCATACCCAACACCTTCAGAGGACTTACAATCACAGAGCACAGCTGGCAATAGAAAGCTTCTTCTTAGCCTTCACTGTGTAACACTAATGGCAAGCTTCGTTCTCTTGCTCACTGAATATGTATTGTTTGTTCTTTCATAGTATATACAAGTACTTCAGCTGGGAAATTCCGCCTACCAGTGACAATGCCTTCGTCTGCTACGTCCCTTATACTGGGAAATTCCGCCTACCAGTGATAATGCCTTCGTCTGCTACGTCCCTCATACTGGGAAATTCCGCCTACCAGTGACAATGCCTTCGTCTGCTACGTCCCTTATAGTGGGAAATTCCGCCTACCAGTGATAATGCCTTCGTCTGCTACGTCCCTCATACTGGGAAATTCCGCCTACCAGTGATAATGCCTTCGTCTGCTACGTCCCTCATACTGGGAAATTCCGCCTACCAGTGACAATGCCTTCGTCTGCTACGTCCCTTATACTGGGAAATTCCGCCTACCAGTGATAATGCCTTCGTCTGCTACGTCCCTCATACTGGGAAATTCCGCCTACCAGTGATAATGCCTTCGTCTGCTACGTCCCTTATACTGGGAAATTCCGCCTACCAGTGATAATGCCTTCGTCTGCTACGTCCCTCATACTGGGAAATTCCGCCTACCAGTGACAATGCCTTCGTCTGCTACGTCCCTCATACTGGGAAATTCCACCTACCAGTGACAATGCCTTCGTCTGCTACGTCCCTCATACTGGGAAATTCCGCCTACCAGTGACAATGCCTTCGTCTGCTACACGTCCCTTATACTGGGAAATTCCGCCTACCAGTGACAATGCCTTCGTCTGCTACACGTCCCTTATACTGGGAAATTCCGCCTACCAGTGACAATGCCTTCGTCTGCTACACGTCCCTTATACTGGGAAATTCCGCCTACCAGTGACAATGCCTTCGTCTGCTACGTCCCTCATACTGGGAAATTCCGCCTACCAGTGATAATGCCTTCGTCTGCTACGTCCCTCATACTGGGAAATTCCGCCTACCAGTGACAATGCCTTCGTCTGCTACACGTCCCTTATACTGGGAAATTCCGCCTACCAGTGACAATGCCTTCGTCTGCTACACGTCCCTCATACTGGGAAATTCCGCCTACCAGTGATAATGCCTTCGTCTGCTACGTCCCTCATACTGGGAAATTCCGCCTACCAGTGACAATGCCTTCGTCTGCTACGTCCCTCATACTGGGAAATTCCGCCTACCAGTGACAATGCCTTCGTCTGCTACACGTCCCTTATACTGGGAAATTCCGCCTACCAGTGACAATGCCTTCGTCTGCTACACGTCCCTTATACTGGGAAATTCCGCCTACCAGTGACAATGCCTTCGTCTGCTACACGTCCCTTATACTGGGAAATTCCGCCTACCAGTGACAATGCCTTCGTCTGCTACGTCCCTCATACTGGGAAATTCCGCCTACCAGTGATAATGCCTTCGTCTGCTACGTCCCTCATACTGGGAAATTCCGCCTACCAGTGACAATGCCTTCGTCTGCTACACGTCCCTTATACTGGGAAATTCCGCCTACCAGTGACAATGCCTTCGTCTGCTACACGTCCCTCATACTGGGAAATTCCGCCTACCAGTGACAATGCCTTCGTCTGCTACACGTCCCTTATACTGGGAAATTCCGCCTACCAGTGACAATGCCTTCGTCTGCTACACGTCCCTCATACTGGGAAATTCCGCCTACCAGTGACAATGCCTTCGTCTGCTACACGTCCCTCATACTGGGAAATTCCGCCTACCAGCGACAATGCCTTCGTCTGCTACACGTCCCTCATACTGGGAAATTCCGCCTACCAGTGACAATGCCTTCGTCTGCTACACGTACCTCATACTGGGAAATTCCGCCTACCAGTGACAATGCCTTCGTCTGCTACACGTCCCTTATACTGGGAAATTCCGCCTACCAGTGACAATGCCTTCGTCTGCTACACGTCCCTTATACTGGGAAATTCCGCCTACCAGTGACAATGCCTTCGTCTGCTACACGTCCCTCATACTGGGAAATTCCGCCTACCAGTGACAATGCCTTCGTCTGCTACACGTCCCTTATACTGGGAAATTCCGCCTACCAGCGACAATGCCTTCGTCTGCTACACGTCCCTCATACTGGGAAATTCCGCCTACCAGTGACAATGCCTTCGTCTGCTACACGTCCCTCATACTGGGAAATTCCGCCTACCAGCGACAATGCCTTCGTCTGCTACACGTCCCTCATACTGGGAAATTCCGCCTACCAGTGACAATGCCTTCGTCTGCTACACGTACCTCATACTGGGAAATTCCGCCTACCAGTGACAATGCCTTCGTCTGCTACACGTCCCTTATACTGGGAAATTCCGCCTACCAGTGACAATGCCTTCGTCTGCTACACGTCCCTTATACTGGGAAATTCCGCCTACCAGTGACAATGCCTTCGTCTGCTACACGTCCCTCATACTGGGAAATTCCGCCTACCAGTGACAATGCCTTCGTCTGCTACACGTCCCTTATACTGGGAAATTCCGCCTACCAGCGACAATGCCTTCGTCTGCTACACGTCCCTCATACTGGGAAATTCCGCCTACCAGTGACAATGCCTTCGTCTGCTACACGTACCTCATACTGGGAAATTCCGCCTACCAGTGACAATGCCTTCGTCTGCTACACGTCCCTTATACTGGGAAATTCCGCCTACCAGTGACAATGCCTTCGTCTGCTACACGTCCCTCATACTGGGAAATTCCGCCTACCAGTGACAATGCCTTCGTCTGCTACACGTCCCTTATACTGGGAAATTCCGCCTACCAGCGACAATGCCTTCGTCTGCTACACGTCCCTCATACTGGGAAATTCCGCCTACCAGTGACAATGCCTTCGTCTGCTACACGTCCCTTATACTGGGAAATTCCGCCTACCAGCGACAATGCCTTCGTCTGCTACACGTCCCTCATACTGGGAAATTCCGCCTACCAGTGACAATGCCTTCGTCTGCTACACGTCCCTTATACTGGGAAATTCCGCCTACCAGCGACAATGCCTTCGTCTGCTACACGTCCCTCATACTGGGAAATTCCGCCTACCAGTGACAATGCCTTCGTCTGCTACACGTCCCTTATACTGGAAAATTCCGCCTACCAGTGACAATGCCTTCGTCTGCTACACGTCCGCCAGTATATAAGCCACAATCTTACAGCCTGTGCTTCAGATTCTTCAAGAATACGATGGTCTTCACCAACTCTAAGACCGAGGGACTGATCACCTTATATTTTGTATATAGCTCTACATTCTTCACATTATGTTCTTGTAATGATAATGTCTTTCTACCTCTGTATGTACTCACCCACCGGAGTCCCAACAGAAGAGCCTGCTATGTGTGTTCTCAATATCTGTTCCACGATCGACTTAGCTGCTGGGTTAAGCCCTGGCTCTATTTCTACAACTAGGAACACTCCTCTCCAGCACTATTCTTCGACTGTCCCGTCTTCCCCGATCATCCCATTTGGGATCTTACCTGAACTTTCGTTCTTTCGTTCGTTCGTTCCTCTGTATGTTAGAAGTGATCAAGGCCCCAGGACCGAAACGTTTTCTAATAAATATGTCATGGTGTTTGCTTACGTGTCTTTCTAAACCAACAGTTGAGTATCTTCACTGAGACAATATACACACCATATCTACTTTTCTGTATTGTACAGCATTATTGTAATGATATACGGTGTTGATGTCTGGTAAGGATTATCATAATGGGGTTAGAACTACATACGTATGGGCCAGACAGCGCCTGGGAAATGGGAAGTAATCAGCTTTGACTTAATGAAAGGAAGGGTGGAACCTATCAGGTTTAACTCAAGGACGGGATGGATAGTGCCATCAGGTATACCTGGAGGTTACCTGGAGGTTATTCCGGGGATCAACGCCCCCGCGGCCCGGTCCATGACCAGGCCTCCCGATGGATCAGGGCCTGATCAACTAGGCTGTTACTGCTGGCCGCACGCAGTCCAACGTACGAGCCACAGCCCGGCTGATCCGGCACTGACTTTAGGTATCTGTCCAGCTCTCTCTTGAAGGCAGCCAGGGGTTTATTGGCAATTCCCCTAATGCTTGATGGGAGGCTGTTGAACAGTTTTGGGCCCCGGACACTTATGGTGTTTTCCCTTAGTGTACCAATGGCGCCCGAAAGATAGAACCCATCAGGATAGAACCTACCAGGTATGACCCAAGGAAATGATAGAACCCACCAGGTATGACCCAAGGAAAGGATAGAACCTACCAGGTACGACCCAAGGATAGAACCTACCAGGCACGACCCAAGGAAAGAACCCACCAGGTACGACCCAAGGAAAGGATAGAACCTACCAGGTACGACCCAAGGAAAGGCTAAAACCCACCAGGTACGACCCAAGCAAAGGCTAGAACCCACCAGGTACGACCCGAGCAAAGGAAGAATAGAACCCATCTCTCAGCACAAGAACACTTCAGCACCATGTGAAAGTGCATGCAACACAAGGCTGTCACCAGCGTGGTCATGCGTTTGCTGCAATAACCTACTAGTGTGATTGAAGCTAAAACCTTGGGTAGCTTCAAATCTAGGTTAGATAAGTGCACGAGTGAGAAGGGTTGGATTTGAGAGGGACTTACCCAGGAGTTAGTAGGGTTATCAAAGCATATTCCATGGATAACACTGATGATGGGTTTAGTGGGTTTGGATTTGAGGACCTGCCTGGTATGGGCCAGTAGGCCTGTTACAGTGTTGACAAGAAACCTGCAAGACGAGGTATGCATATACAACAACAGCAATAACCTGGCTGAACAGCCAATTAACAACATAAAAAACACGAAAGCAATCACAGATACGCAACACGTATATAACAATTACACAAGGTGGAAAAATAAACACAAATGACCCTTTATTACAACGTTTTGCTCAGTGGTTTTTATCGTCACAAACACTGTGTGGGCGAAACGATGTCAAAGGATCTCATTATGTCGCATTTGTGACTATTTACCAACCATGTCGGTATTTTAAACCGTTTATCTCTACTCACACGAGGTTTATATTACACACAAGTGTATAAAACAGACACAGCGTTATGTTAGGAGACATTTCGCTCACCAGGAGTTATTTCAATGCTGTGTTTCGCTCACCAAGAGCTCTATCCAAGGATTGAAGATTAAGACACGTGTGCAACAGCTGGGTATCTTTAGTCACACACAGAGGCAGCAGAAGCAGTAGCGAAATGAAGATTACATAATTAGTCCATCAACCAACAAGGTTTGTAGATGAATGGTTCCCAGAACCGACATGTTGATAAATTAGACACATGTATAACTCTTAAATAAACTCTTAATAAAGATACCTAAGAGTTGCACATGTGTCTAATTTATCAACCAACAGGGTTGTAACCCACATGGAGACAAAGGAGGTTGAATGATCTGTATATTTCGATTCCCTTCTGGGATCCTCTTCAGCAGATACGGTGCCCCGTGGCCTGGTGGCAAAAGCCCTAGCTACGCACGGTGAGTGTCTGGGTTCGATTTCCGGCGAAGGGGTGGAAACACTAGCCGTGTTTCCTCACACTGGTTGTCTATGTTCACCCATCATTAAAATGGGTACCTGGGTGTTAGTGGGCTGGTGTGGGTCGCATCCTGGGGACAAAACTGACCCAATTTGCGGGAAATGCTCAGCATAACAAGGGACTTTCTATACAGTAGTATGTCACTGATGTCGGCTATGGTCTGTATACCTTGTACATGTACTGGTAAAAATAAAGATACGTATATTATTATTATTATAGTGAAGGTACAGGTAGGTTCGCCAGGTCGGGTCCTGGTCCAGGTCTTCTCCACGGGGTGACCCGGCAGTCAAAGGTGAACCTGATTTTACAGGAAAAGTCAAACTTCTCACCATGCAGGTTAGTATGGTGTGTCAGGGGAGACCACACGGTGAGACTTTTCCTATAAATTCACGTGTTCCCTTTCACATGTGTATCTGCTATGGAGGATCCTAGGAGAAGGCTGAAAAATACAGATCAATCAACCTCATGTGTTGGTCTCTATATCGGTTACTACTGCTTATTATTGACTATATATATGAATGCATAACCACCATTGTGGCAAAATAGTGAACTTCTACGTGTATATGTGTTATATATATATATATATATATATATATATATATATATATATATATATATATATATATATATATATATATATATATATATATATATATATATATATATATATATATATATCAACTAGCCGAGGACTCGAACCAATGTCGTTTTGGCCCGCCTCATGGCGAGCGAAAATCACATGACGCTCTAACCCACAGGACCACACAATCATACTAGAATCATGCACCCAGCAGAGCTAGGTGTTTTACCGTGGGTTAGAGCGTCGTGTGATTTTAGCTCATCATGAGGCGAGCCAAAACGACATGGGTTCGAGTCCTCGGCTAGTTGCATTGTAAATGAATGGTTCAGAGAACCGACAAGTTGGTAACAAGTATAAGTGGGACTTTACAATAGGCCAGAACCTAACCTGCTGTATAAGTGGGGACCTACAACAGCCCATAACCTAATCAGCCGTATAAGAAGGGCCCTACAACAGCCATAACCTAACCTGCTGTATAAACAGGGCCCTACAGTAGCCATAACATAACCTGCTGTATAAGCAGGGCCCTACAGTAGCCATAACCTAACCTGCTGTATAAGCAGGGCCCTACAACAGCCATAACCTAACCTGCTGTATAAGCAGGGCCCTACAGTAGCCATAACCTAACCTGCTGTATAAGCAGGGCCCTACAGTAGCCATAACCTAACCTGCTGTATAAGCAGGGCCCTACAGTAGCCATAACCTAACCTGCTGTATAAGCAG
This sequence comes from Cherax quadricarinatus, assembly GCF_038502225.1. Taxonomy (NCBI): domain Eukaryota; kingdom Metazoa; phylum Arthropoda; class Malacostraca; order Decapoda; family Parastacidae; genus Cherax; species Cherax quadricarinatus. The sequence continues at coordinate 3,638,866 of NC_091387.1, forward strand.
GGCCCTGCTGTATTGTGTAATTGACATACTTTAAGAATAGAGTAAGACAGAAGGAAGGAAACCTCACAAAAGAGCACACTGATGAAAGTGGGAGAGGGGAAATTTTGATAATACTACCTGGGGAAAAATACCTCACTGAATCAGACAAGGAAAATAACCTTGGAAGAACCATTACTGTAAACCAGTCCCACGATGCACGAAGCCAACGTTACGTGCAGGAGCTCAGCTTACCCAGACAATGACATTCACAAACCTAGACGGGAGACTGACGGAGCGTGTCAACGTGTGACTAACATGAATGGTATACAATACCGACAAAATGGAGAATTAGACACATGTGCAACATCTGGGTATCGTTATTTGTAGACGTTCCGCCATCCAGGAGCTTTATCAGTGCAAGGACAATGTGAAGGATGTAGAATTATACACAAAAGATGAGGTAATCAGTCCCTCAGCATTGGCGTTGGTTTTCAAGACTACGGTGGTCATTATCACCAAGACAGAGGGACTGACTACTTCCTCTCCAAGACTGAGGGACTGACTACTTCCTCTCCAAGACTGAGGGACTGACTACTTCCTCTCCAAGACTGAGGGACTGACTACTTCCTCTCCAAGACTGAGGGACTGACTACTTCCTCTCCAAGACTGAGGGTCTGACTACTTCCTCTCCAAGACTGAGGGACTGACTACTTCATCACCAAGACTGAGGGACTGACTACTTCCTCTCCAAGACTGAGGGACTGACTACTTCCTCTCCAAGACTGAGGGACTGACTACTACATCACCAAGACTGAGGGACTGACTACTACATCACCAAGACTGAGGGACTGACTACTACGTCACCAAGACTGAGGGTCTGACTACTACATCACCAAGACTGAGGGTCTGACTACTACATCACCAAGACTGAGGGTCTGACTACTACATCACCAAGACTGAGGGACTGACTACTACATCACCAAGACTGAGGGTCTGACTACTACATCACCAAGACTGAGGGTCTGACTACTACATCACCAAGACTGAGGGACTGACTACTACATCACCAAGACTGAGGGACTGACTACTACATCACCAAGACTGAGGGTCTGACTACTACATCACCAAGACTGAGGGACTGACTACTACATCACCAAGACTGAGGGTCTGACTACTACATCACCAAGACTGAGGGACTGATTACTACATCACCAAGACTGAGGGACTGACTACTACATCACCAAGACTGAGGGACTGACTACTACATCACCAAGACTGAGGGTCTGACTACTACATCACCAAGACTGAGGGACTGACTACTACATCACCAAGACTGATGGACTGACTACTACATCACCAAGACTGAGGGTCTGACTACTACATCACCAAGACTGAGGGTCTGACTACTTCCTCTCCAAGACTGAGGGTCTGACTACTACATCACCAAGACTGAGGGACTGACTACTACATCACCAAGACTGAGGGATTGACTTCTACATCACCAAGACTGAGGGTCTGACTACTACATCACCAAGACTGAGGGACTGACTACTACATCACCAAGACTGAGGGTCTGACTACTTCCTCTCCAAGACTGAGGGTCTGACTACTACATCACCAAGACTGAGGGACTGACTACTACATCACCAAGACTGAGGGACTGACTTCTACATCACCAAGACTGAGGGTCTGACTACTACATCACCAAGACTGAGGGACTGACTACTACATCACCAAGACTGAGGGACTGACTACTACATCACCAAGACTGAGGGACTGACTACTACATCACCAAGACTGAGGGACTGACTACTACATCACCAAGACTGAGGGACTGACTACTACATCACGAAGACTGAGGGTCTGACTACTTCATCACCAACACTGAGGGACTGACTACTACATCACCAAGACTGAGGGACTGACTTCTACATCACCAAGACTGAGGGTCTGACTACTACATCACCAAGACTGAGGGTCTGACTACTACATCACCAAGACTGAGGGTCTGACTACTACATCACCAAGACTGAGGGACTGACTACTACATCACCAAGACTGAGGGACTGACTACTACATCACCAAGACTGAGGGACTGACTACTACATCACCAAGACTGAGGGACTGACTACTACATCACCAAGACTGAGGGTCTGACTACTTCATCACCAACACTGAGGGACTGACTACTACATCACCAAGACTGAGGGACTGACTACTTCATCACCAACACTGAGGGACTGACTACTACATCACCAAGACTGAGGGACTGACTACTACATCACCAACACTGAGGGACTGACTACTTCATCACCAACACTGAGGGACTGACTACATCACCAAGACTGATGGACTGACTACTACATCACCAAGACTGAGGGTCTGACTACTACATCACCAAGACTGAGGGACTGACTACTACATCACCAACACTGAGGGACTGACTACTACATCACCAAGACTGAGGGACTGACTACTTCATCACCAAGATTGAGGGACTGACTACTACATCACCAAGACTGAGGGACTGACTTCTACATCACCAAGACTGAGGGTCTGACTACATCACCAAGACTGAGGGTCTGACTACTACATCACCAAGACTGAGGGTCTGACTTCTACATCACCAAGACTGAGGGTCTGACTTCTACATCACCAAGACTGAGGGTCTGACTACTTCCTCTCCAAGACTGAGGGACTGACTACTACATCACCAAGACTGAGGGAATGACTACTACATCACCAAGACTGAGGGACTGACTACTTCCTCTCCAAGACTGAGGGACTGACTACTTCATCACCAAGACTGAGGGACTGACTACTACATCACCAAGACTGAGGGACTGACTACTACATCACCAAGACTGAGGGACTGACTACTTCCTCTCCAAGACTGAGGGACTGACTACTACATCACCAAGACTGAGGGACTGACTACTACATCACCAAGACTGAGGGACTGACTACTACATCACCAAGACTGAGGGACTGACTACTTCCTCTCCAAGACTGAGGGACTGACTACTACATCACCAAGACTGAGGGACTGACTACTACATCACCAAGACTAAGGGTCTGACTACTACATCACCAAGACTGAGGGACTGACTACTACATCACCAAGACTGAGGGACTGACTACTACATCACCAAGACTGAGGGACTGACTACTACATCACCAAGACTGAGGGACTGACTACTACATCACCAAGACTGAGGGTCTGACTACTACATCACCAAGACTGAGGGTCTGACTACTACATCACCAAGACTGAGGGACTGACTACTACATCACCAACACTGAGGGACTGACTA
>NC_091387.1:3647158-3659658 GCF_038502225.1 Cherax quadricarinatus
TTGTCCTATATGGCAAGATGAGCGTTGCTATTTAAGCCAAGATCGCAAGTTCTGCCTATTCGGCACGACATATATATATATATAAAACGGTTCATTATCGAAACTGATGGACTGTTTACATTGACTCCAGGCTGAGGGATTGACTACCTCAAACTCCTCTTTCTCATCTTCACCCATTTATGTTTAGATGTTATCACTGATGCTAGTGTGGCAGTAGTTAAGCGTATCAGGGTGAGGGTAGGTATAGCCTGCTGGATCAAGAGCCCTTTTTTTACCAGCATGAACAGCCCTTTACCAGCATCAAGAGACGCCTCTCCCTCGTGAAGGGAGACAAATTATGATGAAATCTTCCACGCAATATCGCAGCCCAGCACGGAGGTCAAGAACCCACCCACCCACCCACCCCATCAACCAAGGTTTGCTACAACCACCCACCCCATCAACCAAGGTTTGCTACAACCACCCACCCCATCAACCAAGGTTTGCTACAACCACCCACCCCATCAACCAAGGTTTGCTACAACCACCCACCCCATCAACCAAGGTTTGCTACAACCACCCACCCCATCAACCAAGGTTTGCTACAACCTCCCACCTACCTCAACCACCTCAGCACCTCAATCTCTCCACACACTTCAAGTGGTAACAACACTTGTTCTTCTAACACAGAGAACCTCGGTGCATACTGATGCAACAAACTCAAAACAAACATTACTGCAACACAAACATATCAACATTACTGCAACACCAACATGTAAACATTACTGCAACACCAACTCCAACATATCAACATTACTGCAACTGGGCCAATGCTTAACGAGCCACATTAACCTTAGCAAACTCATCGGTAAGCTCACTGAACTATCGTTAAGCTCCCTAAACCAACTCTAGGATCACAAAAGTGCTTCGTGGCAGACTAACGCACACAATTAGTCATGAGGCCGCTAAACCCACAAGGGTCATACAGTGCCTGGGGAACGGGGGTAATCACATTTGATCGGAGGAAGGGAAGAGCAACTCCCAACTTCAGAGATCAAGAACCCTTCACAAGCTTCAAGCCAGCACAGATACAGAGTAGGGGAAGGCGATAGAATACACTTGGAACAAAGGCAGTACAGGACAAGAGAACCCTTCACAAGCTTCAAGCCAGCACAGATACAGAGTAGGGGAAGGCGACAGAATACACTTGGAACAAAGGCAGTACAGGACAAGAGAACCCTTCACAAACTTCAAGCCAGCACAGATACAGAAGAGGGGAAGGCGACAGAATACACTTGGAACAAAGGCAGTACAGGACAAGAGAACCCTTCACAAGCTTCAAGCCAGCACAGATACAGAAGAGGGAAAGGCGACAGAATACACTTGGAACAAAGGCAGTACAGGACAAGAGAACCCTTCACAAGCTTCAAGCCAGCACAGATACAGAAGAGGGAAAGGCGACAGAATACACTTGGAACAAAGGCAGTACAGGACAAGAGAACCCTTCACAAGCTTCAAGCCAGCACAGATACAGAAGAGGGAAAGGCGACAGAATACACTTGGAACAAAGGCAGTACAGGACAAGAGAACCCTTCACAAGCTTCAAGCCAGCACAGATACAGAAGAGGGGAAGGCGACAGAATACACTTGGAACAAAGGCAGTACAGGACAAGAGAACCCTTCACAAGCTTCAAGCCAGCACAGATACAGAAGAGGGGAAGGCGACAGAATACACTTGGAACAAAGGCAGTACAGGACAAGAGAGAGGAACAAGAGAACAGAATACAAATAGAACAAAGACAGTAGAGGACAAAACAGAGGACATCATACTTTCACAACAACGTTAGCATGCGAGGGAGCACACAATTTGCATCTAAGTAATTACCATTAGTTTTGAAGTGGAAAAAAAAGGAAAGCAAAAACCCTGTCCCAACTCAGAGTTCATCCTTGACATTTAGGGAAAATTGAGCTTAACTTTTTGACTTATTGGAGTCAACGTGGTATATTTCTTCACACCCCACCTCCTTGCTCACACAGCCTAGTTGATCCAGCACTTGGTGGAGGTACTTGTCGAGTTTCCTTGAAGACTTGAACACTTGTTCCAGCAGTGTTTCTCCTTGAAGACTTGTACACTTGTTCATGCAGTGTTTCTTGAAGACTTGTACACTTGTTCCAGCAGTGTTTCTTCTTGAAGACTTGTACACTTGTTCCAGCAGTGTTTCTTCTTGAAGACTTGTACACTTGTTCAAGCAGTGTTTCTTCTTGAAGACTTGTACACTTGTTCAAGCAGTGTTTCTTCTTGAAGATTTGTACACTTGTTCCAGCAGCATTTCTTGAAGACTTGTACACTTGTTCCAGCAGTGTTTCTTCTTGAAGACTTGTACACTTGTTCCAGCAGTGTTTCTTCTTGAAGACTTGTACACTTGTTCCAGCAGTGTTTCTTCTTGAAGACTTGTACACTTGTTCCAGCAGTGTTTCTTCTTGAAGACTTGTACACTTGTTCAAGCAGTGTTTCTTCTTGAAAACTTGTACACTTGTTCAAGCAATGTTTCTTCTTGAAGACTTGTACAGTTGTTCAAGCAGTGTTTCTTCTTGAAGACTTGTACACTTGTTCAAGCAGTGTTTCTTCTTGAATATCTGTACACTTGTTCCAGCAGCATTTCTTCTTGAAGACTTGTACACTTGTTCCAGCAGTGTTTCTTCTTGAAGACTTGTACACTTGTTCCAGCAGTGTTTCTTCTTGAAGACTTGTACACTTGTTCCAGCAGTGTTTCTTCTTGAAGACTTGTACAGTTGTTCAAGCAGTGTTTCTTCTTGAAGACTTTTACACTTGTTCCAACAGTGTTTCTTCTTGAAGACTTGTACACTTGTTCCAGTAGTGTTTCTTCTTGAAGACTTGTACACTTGTTCCAGCAGTGTTTCTTCTTGAAGACTTGTACACTTGTTTCAGCAGTGTTTCTTCTTGAAGATTTGTACACTTGTTCCAGCAGTGTTTCTTCTTGAAGACTTGTACACTTGTTCAAGCAGTGTTTCTTCTTGAAGATTTGTACACTTGTTCCAGCAGTGTTTCTTCTTGAAGACTTGTACACTTGTTCCAGCAGTGTTTCTTCTTGAAGACTTGTACACTTGTTCCAGCAGTGTTTCTTCTTGAAGACTTGTACACTTGTTCAAGCAGTGTTTCTTCTTGAAGACTTGTACACTTGTTCAAGCAGTGTTTCTTCTTGAAGACTTGTACACTTGTTCCAGCAGTGTTTCTTGAAGACTTCTATACTTGTTCCAGTAGTGTTTCCTCTGGGAGACTTCTACACGTGTTCCAGTACTGTTCTGATATTTTCTAGCAAGATTATAATCAAGAACCACAGATGTTGATACGTTCTCTTATTGTGTCAACGGTGACTATTTTCACTGGGTTTATTTTACACTTCCTCCCATATCTCTCACTCCAGTATGTTGTTATGGCATTATGCAGATTTGGCACCGGGCCCTCAAGAACCCTCCACGTATACATTATCATGCATCTTTAAGACAGAGTTCGCAACAATTCAAGCTTGATAAATTCAAATTTATAAAGGATATAGAAAAGCAATACTCTTTTAATAGATTTTCAGATGGTAAGGAGACACACATATAGTTACACAGAAGCTTTGTTAATAAAGGGTCTATATGCCGTATTTTCCAGCATATAAGGCGCACGACAAAATGATCATAACGATACATCAGTAATCATATTCAAGGGCTTATGACCCTGATACATTACGCTAAAGCTTAACAAAAAGCCTACCCTTGACCCTGACCTTGAGCATATACGGCGCAGGGTAATTTTCCAAGATTTGTTAGAAAAAATGCTCCTTATATGCCGGTAAATACGGCAAGAGCGTGCATCTCCCTACCAGCGTGTATTTCATACCATTCTCAGAGTGGAATAAACTTCCAAGGAAGGACAATGAGATAGCTTGGATAGCTTTCAACACACTTTGAAAATCAATGCTGCAATGCAATAATACCTATTTACAAGGCAGGTGACAGGTCCTTGGCTTCGAACTATAGACCAATGAGCCTTACCTCCATAGTGGGAAAATTTATGGAATCAATAATTGCAGAAGCAATTCGTAGCCATCTTGATAGGTACACATTGATTAATGAATCTCAACACGGTTTTACAAAGGGGCGTTCCTGTCTTACGAATTTACTAACTTTTTTCACTAAGGTGTTTGAGGAGGTAGATCATGGTAATGAATATGATATTGTGTATATGGACTTCAGTAAGGCTTTCGATAGAGTTCCACACCAGAGGCTATTGAGGAAACTTAGGGCACACGGAATAGGAGGAGAAGTTTTTTCCTGGGTAGAGGCGTGGCTGACAAATAGACAGCAGAGTGTTTGCATAAATGGGGAGAAATCAGAATGGGGGCACGTCACAAGCGGTGTTCCTCAGGGGTCAGTGTTGGGTCCGCTGTTCACAATTTACATAAACGACATAGATGAGGGAATAAATAGCGACATAAGCAAATTTGCTGATGACACCAAAATAGGCCGTCCAATTCATTCTAATGAGGACACCAGGATGATTTGAAAAGACTGAATCAATGGTCGGAGAAGTGGCAGATGCAGTTTAATATTGACAAATGCAAAGTTCTAAATGTTGGACAGGTAAATAACCATGCCACATATAAACTAAATAATGTAGATCTTAATACTACTGATTGCGAAAAGGATTTAGGAATTCTGGTTAGCAGTAATCTAAAACCAAGACAACAGTGCATTAGTGTTCGCAATAAAGCTAACAGAATTCTTGGCTTCATATCTGGAAGTATAAATAATAGAAGTCCTCAGGTTGTTCTTCAACTCTATATATCCTTGGTTAGACCTCATTTAGACTATGCCGCTCAGTTCTGGTCACCGTATTACAGAATGGATATAAATGCTCTGGAAAACGTACAAAGGAGGATGACAAAGATGATCCCATGTATCAGAAATCTTCCCTATGAGGATAGACTGAGGGCCCTGAATCTGCACTCTCTCGAAAGGGGGGATATGATCGAGGTGTATAAATGGAAAACAGGAATAAATAAAGGGGATGTAAATAGCGTGCTGAAAATTTCCAGCCAATACAGGACTCGCAGCAATGGTTTCAAGTTGGAAAAATTCAGATTCAGGAAGGATATAGGAAAGCACTGGTTTGGTAATAGAGTTGTGGATGAGTGGAACAAACTCCCCAGTACAGTTATTGAGACTAAAACGTTGTGTAGTTTTAAAAATAGGTTAGATAAATACATGAGTGGGTGTGGCTGGGTGTGAGTTGGACCTGACTAGCTTGTGCTGCTGGGTCTGGTGCAGTGCTCCATCCTTGAGTGGAGATGACCAGGCTGGGTGGGTCATTGGGATAATCCGGGGGGTGGGTCAATGGTCTAATCCGGGGGGATAACATGGACCTGCTCCGCTTGGGTCAGTAGGCCTGTTGCAGTGTTCCTTATGTTCTTATGTTCTTATTACGGGAACATTTCACAACCCAAATATATGAGTGTCTTGGTGAGAGTATAACCTGTTCCACATGGGATAGGTATACTATGATGATATCTGCTCTCTTAAATTGCCAGTGAAAAGTGCATTGTTTGGTTGGAGTGCCTGAGGTGTTTCTCCTTGTTTACCTTCAGTTACCAGTGTAATCTGCTTACAGTCCTGACCTTGGACTTAATGTGTTGTTTTAACCTTTCTATTAGTGTCCACAGATGAGGGTGGCAGAACATAACAGCATCCTAAAATCCATCTCCAAGGACTACAACTGTATCAGCATTGTTCACTGGTAGTTACCATAAACCAAGACTGACAACCATCATCTACCAGAACCACAACATTGTTCACTGGTAGTTACTACCAACCAAGACTGACAACCATCATCTACCAGAACCACAACATTAACAACATTGTTCACTGGTAGTTACTACCAACCAAGACTGACAACCATCATCTACCAGAACCACAACAACATTAACAACATTGTTCACTGGTAGTTACTACCAACCAAGACTGACAACCATCATCTACCAGAACCACAACATTGTTCACTGGTAGTTACTACCAACCAAGACTGACAACCATCTACCAGAACCACAACAACATTAACAACATTGTTCACTGGTAGTTACTACCAACCAAGACTGACAACCATCATCTACCAGAACTACAACATTGTTCACTGGTAGTTACTACCAACCAAGACTGACAACCATCATCTACCAGAACTACAACATTGTTCACTGGTAGTTACTACCAACCAAGACTGACAACCATCATCTACCAGAACCACAACAACATTAACAACATTGTTCACTGGTAGTTACTACCAACCAAGACTGACAACCATCATCTACCAGAACCACAACAACATTAACAACATTGTTCACTGGTAGTTACTACCAACCAAGACTGACAACCATCATCTACCAGAACCACAACATTGTTCACTGGTAGTTACTACCAACCAAGACTGACAACCATCATCTACCAGAACTACAACATTGTTCACTGGTAGTTACTACCAACCAAGACTGACAACCATCATCTACCAGAACTACAACATTGTTCACTGGTAGTTACTACCAAGACTGACAACCATCATCTACCAGAACCACAACATTGTTCACTGGTAGTTACTACCAACCAAGACTGACAACCATCATCTACCAGAACCACAACATTGTTCACTGGTAGTTACTACCAACCAAGACTGACAACCATTATCTACCGGAACCACAACAACATTAACAACATTGTTCACTGGTAGTTACTACCAACCAAGACTGACAACCATCATCTACCAGAACCACAACATTGTTCACTGGTAGTTACTACCAACCAAGACTGACAACCATCATCTACCAGAACCACATTGTTCACTGGTAGTTACTACCAACCAAGACTGACAACCATCATCTACCAGAACCGCAACATTGTTCACTGGTAGTTACTACCAACCAAGACTGACAACCATCATCTACCAGAACCACAACAACATTAACAACATTGTTCACTGGTAGTTACTACCAACCAAGACTGACAACCATCATCTACCAGAACTACAACATTGTTCACTGGTAGTTACTACCAACCAAGACTGACAACCATCATCTACCAGAACTACAACATTGTTCACTGGTAGTTACTACCAACCAAGACTGACAACCATCATCTACCAGAACTACAACATTGTTCACTGGTAGTTACTACCAACCAAGACTGACAACCATCATCTACCAGAACCACAATATTGTTCACTGGTAGTTACTACCAAGACTGACAACCATCATCTACCAGAACTACAACATAGTTCACTGGTAGTTACTACCAACCAAGACTGACAACCATCATCTACCAGAACTACAACATTGTTCACTGGTAGTTACTACCAACCAAGACTGACAACCATCATCTACCAGAACCACAATATTGTTCACTGGTAGTTACTACCAAGACTGACAACCATCATCTACCAGAACTACAACATTGTTCACTGGTAGTTACTACCAACCAAGACTGACAACCATCATCTACCAGAACCACAACATTGTTCACTGGTAGTTACTACCAACCAAGACTGACAACCATTATCTACCGGAACCACAACAACATTAACAACATTGTTCACTGGTAGTTACTACCAACCAAGACTGACAACCATCATCTACCAGAACCACAATATTGTTCACTGGTAGTTACTACCAAGACTGACAACCATCATCTACCAGAACTACAACATTGTTCACTGGTAGTTACTACCAACCAAGACTGACAACCATCATCTACCAGAACCGCAACATTGTTCACTGGTAGTTACTACCAACCAAGACTGACAACCATTATCTACCAGAACCACAACAACATTAACTGGTAACCATCAACCAGACATTACAAACCGGAAGGTGGCTCTAATTCCTTGGATCACGAGTCCTTTTACTAGCATCCAATTCAACTCCCCTTCCTTGAGGGTTAAATATCAACAGAAGCTACAATGAAAGGCTGAAGAAATTGCTCATCTTTCTATCTGAACCTCACCAGAGCTGACTTCATACTGATTTTTTTTTTTGCACAGGGTTTTACAAGGTTAGGTTAAGGTTCCTACTTTATTTACAAGCTAAGAGCTGTTGCCTACATCAGCTCATTTGAAAGGCTATTTATTTTTATGAAATATACAGATGTGGAACAGGATGAAGTTGGAGCCATCTGTGGGCCAGGAATTTCATTTTTCAACTGGCTTTATTTCGTTGATATCTTTATGCTGTACCAACATTTGCCACAATAAGAAAAATATTTATTAAACATTAGCCAGTATAATGAAGACTGAGGCGACCAGAAATGGTCTGGCTACATCATGTAAGTTCTGATGGCACTCTTGGCTACATCAAGTTCTGATGGCACCCTTGGCTACATCAAGTAAGTTCCGACGGCACTCTTGGCTACACTAAATTCTGGTGGTACTCTTAGCATTTCATGCAAGTTCTGATGGCACCCTTCGAGCCGGCACTGCTAGTAAAGGCACTTCTCTCTACCTAAACAAGAGAAGCTGACCAGGTTACGTGACGAGGCGAACATAGTTCTCTGGTAAGTCCTCATTAATGGTGCCTCTTTCAACACGAAAGTTCACTGAGTAACACAAAGATAGCAACTTCTGGCAGCCACTCAGGTCATTACCAATATGAGGCAGTTGGTGGCAACTAGAGAAGTGATGGCGATTCCTCTGCTCGCTCTCTGGGACAAGAAGTTGATATATATTTGTGGGAAGCGCTAAGCCCGAAAGGGGTCATACTCGCCTGGGGAATGGGAGGTAATGTGGGTAACTCTGATTTACTGGATCACCAGCCATTCAGACTGTTCCTGAGTGGTATCTTTATGGCTACTCCCCATCTACACTGTCTCCCCTGGTTCCTGGGCCAACCTCCCTCCACACACACACCTCTCCCTGGTTCCTGGAAAAACCTCGCTCCACACACACACACACACACACACACACACACACCTCCCTGGTTCCTGGGCCAACCTCCCTCCACACACACACCTCTCCCTGGTTCCTGGAAAAACCTCGCTCCACACACACACACACACACACACACACACCTGCCTGGTTCCTGGGCCAACCTCCCTCCACACACACACACACACACACACACACACACACACACACACACAAACACACACACACACACACACACACACACCTCCCTGGTTCCTGGGCCAACCTCCCTCCACACACACCTCTTCCTGGTTCCTGGACCATCCCTCCACACACACACACACACACACACACACACACACACACACACACACACACACACACACACACACACACACACACACACAGGAAGCACTTAGTTACTTCCCTTAATCACGTGATGACGACAAAAACCAACACTGACCTCTCGCAAGCTCACTCCAGACGTGCAAGATGCACTCTCTCACTGCGTGTAAAATTAAGTAGGATGCACACGTCACGTAATTACCCAATAAAACTTTAATCATTACAATCATCAGCAGTAATATATTACTGCAGCTGATGCAAGAACTGGCCAGCAGAGAGTCAGTCTATATTGACCACTACCACCACCACCACTACCACCACCACTAGTAGTATAACCACTACCACCACCACTAGTAGTATAACCACTACCACCACCACTAACAACAGTTACTATTATGTACCATATCACAGCCACTACGACCATTATCAACATTACCAGTGCTGTCACCACTAACATAAATACTACTTTTACCACTATTACTATCAAAGAGAGAGAGAGAGAGAGAGAGAGAGAGAGAGAGAGAGTGAGAGAATGTAGGTAACAGCTCTTACCTTAAAAACCATAACTTAACCTTGTCGAAGAGAACATCTAGGTCAGGATGAATTACAACAATGAATGTTGAATGTTGAAGACAGAGGAAAACAGAAGTTAAATCAACTTTGTAAAATTGCTCACAAAGTGTCCAGAATAACTCGCTGGTAATTTTGTCAAGGTCGGGAACCAAAGCAATCATAGTAGGGGGAGAGAGCACAACTTTGTAGTAGCCACAGTCATTGGCCAGGCTTCAAACACCATTTATTGTACAGCAATAAAGGAATGAAACAGACTACCTGCACATATTAAAGCCAGTCATAGCAATGGAAATAAGTCACTGTGTCTGACTTTTTTGGGTTATCCCAGGTTCTCTACACATATGCTATGATGTATGATAATTCTATGTAACTGTATTTGTGTATACCTGAACAAACTTATTTACTTACTTATAGCATGAACCAGTTCAAGTAGACACCCAAAAGGTACATAATTAATGTAGTGACAGAAAAGCAGAAGAATGATCTTTTAATTTTTTAGCTAACACACATCTAAACATAAATAACTCAGTTTACCTTAATTCTGGTATATCACCTTTATAGTATAATAATATATTAAAAGGACCCCAATGGAAGTCACTGTGACTTTTTTTTTGAGTTATCCTGGATTGTCTACACTTATGCTATGTATGATAATCTAACTGTATTTGTGTATACCTGAATAAACTTAGTTACTAAAACCCTGTGTAAAGATAGATAGAGATAGAGAGAGAATGGGATGCACACCATGCCAGGAAGACACAGCTGCATCACTAAGGCTGATACTTGCGTACACTCAGTAGTAAGCTTCACCAACTCAACACAATGACCTTTGGAGCCCCGTGAGGGCGAGGACTGTGGCTAGGCCTGGGGACACTGGGACTGTGGCTAGGCCTGGGGACACTGGGACTGTGGCTAGGCCTGGGGACACTGGGACTGTGGCTAGGCCTGGGGACACTGGGACTGTGGCTAGGCCTGGGAACACTGGGACTGTGGCTAGGCCTGGGGACACTGGGACTGTGGCTAGGCCTGAGGACAGTTGGTCCCAAAGATGAGGGGGTACTTGTACCTCCTCCCATGGGGGACTTAGGTCTCGAGAGACTCTCCAGATAGGGAGCCAAGACCGGGTCACCACTACTTGGAAAAGACCCGGGTCGGGAGAGTACCGGCGAATAAGAAAAAAAATGACCTTTGCACCTGCAGTAAAAGAGCAGAGGTGTACTTCACCTGTGTGTACTCACCTAACAGTACTCATGTATGTAATCGACTTATTAACCTTAAGCTTCTGAACACTGCTGCTTGACGAGATATCACCTTGGCTGACTTAACACACTAAATTACACCCAGAAGGCAGTTTTAACACACACACAGTATACAGGTGATATCACAATATGCAAAACAACCACTGTGAAAAAACAGTGCATTTACAAGTGCTTTCGTGACTTCTCACATTATCAAGGTCCTTGATATATATATATATATATATATATATATATATATATATATATATATATATATATATATATATCTATATGTATTATATATATATATATATATATATATATATATATATAATACATATACATATATATAATTATATATATATATATATATATATATATATATATATATATATATATATATATATATTATTATTATTATTATTATTTTATTATCACACTGGCTGATTCCCACCAAGGCAGGGTGGCCCGAAAAAGAAAAACTTTCACCATCATTCACTCCACTGTCTTGCCAGAAGGGTGCTTTACACTACAGTTTTTAAACTGCAACATTAACACCCCTCCTTCAGAGTGCAGGCACTGTACTTCCCATCTCCAGGACTCAAGTCCGGCCTGCCGGTTTCCCTGAACCCCTTCATAAATGTTACTTTGCTCACACTCCAACAGCACGTCAAGTATTAAAAACCATTTGTCTCCATTCACTCCTATCAAACACGCTCACGCATGCCTGCTGGAAGTCCAAGCCCCTCGCACACAAAACCTCCTTTACCCCCTCCCTCCAACCTTTCCTAGGCCGACCCCTACCCCGCCTTCCTTCCACTACAGACTGATACACTCTTGAAGTCATTCTGTTTCGCTCCATTCTCTCTACATGTCTGAACCACCTCAACAACCCTTCCTCAGCCCTCTGGACAACAGTTTTGGTAATCCCGCACCTCCTCCTAACTTCCAAACTACGAATTCTCTGCATTATATTCCCACCACACATTGCCCTCAGACATGACATCTCCACTGCCTCCAGCCTTCTCCTCGCTGCAACATTCATCACCCATGCTTCACACCCATATAAGAGCGTTGGTAAAACTATACTCTCATACATTCCCCTCTTTGCCTCCAAGGACAAAGTTCTTTGTCTCCACAGACTCCTAAGTGCACCACTCACTCTTTTTCCCTCATCAATTCTATGATTCACCTCATCTTTCATAGACCCATCCGCTGACACGTCCACTCCCAAATATCTGAATACATTCACCTCCTCCATACTCTCTCCCTCCAATCTGATATCCAATCTTTCATCACCTAATCTTTTTGTTATCCTCATAACCTTACTCTTTCCTGTGTTCACTTTTAATTTTCTTCTTTTGCACACCCTACCAAATTCATCCACCAATCTCTGCAACTTCTCTTCAGAATCTCCC
>NC_091387.1:3664658-3674658 GCF_038502225.1 Cherax quadricarinatus
GCACTTAACACTGCCACACTATCCAGTACACACTATCTACAACACTGAACACTGCCACACTATCCAGTACACACTATCTACAACACTGAACACTGCCACACTATCCAGTACACACTACAACACTTAACACTGCCACACTATCCAGTACACACTATCTACAACACTGAACACTGCCACACTATCCAGTACACACTATCTACAACACTTAACACTGCCACACTATCCAGTACACACTATCTACAACACTTAACACTGCCACACTATCCAGTACACACTATCTACAACACTGAACACTGCCACACTATCCAGTACACACTACAACACTTAACACTGCCACACTATCCAGTACACACTATCTACAACACTGAACACTGCCACACTATCCAGTACACACTACAACACTTAACGCTGCCACACTATCCAGTACACACTATCTACAACACTGAACTCTGCCACACTATCCAGTACACACTATCTACAACACTCAACACATCCAGACTATCCAACTATCTTACCACACTCAGCACTATCCAGCACACACCTACCACTCATCACAACACCACTACACCCACACACATTCACCCTCACATGTTATGATGAGGCAAGTAACAACAATGGTGAGTGCAGAGAAGCACGTACTGAGTTAGCTAAATAATTTTCCTGGACAACAGTGCCCCGTCGTTCACTAACCCCAACCCTCTCACCCGAAGTCCAGCAATAATACTCCGTGAACCTCAAGAGGAGGAGAGGGGAGGGAGCAACATCTCAAAACCCGAAACATACGAACGGGAGTATACATGACAAAGACTGAGACATTTACTGAGACATAACTTTAAGCCATTTGTCACAAACATGACAAAGACTGAGACATTGGCGAAACGTTGTATTAAAAGGGTTCTCTGCTACCGGTGTCTAATTTCACTTAATGGCTTTTGCTAGTGTCTACCAGATGATGAGCAGTAGAAGTTCTTGTGGTTGTGGTTGTTCTTGTGATGGTAGTCCTTGTGGTTGTGGTTCTTCTTATGGTGGTAGTTCATGTGGTTGTGGTAGTTCTTGTGGTTGTGGTAGTTCTTGTGATGGTAGTGGTTGTGGTTCTTCTTATGGTGGTAGTTCTTGTGATGGTAGTCCTTGTGGTTGTGGTTCTTCTTATGGTGGTAGTTCTTGTGGTAGTTCTTGTGATGGTAGTGGTTGTGGTTCTTCTTATGGTGGTAGTTCTTGTGATGGTAGTCCTTGTGGTTGTGGTTCTTCTTATGGTGGTAGTTCTTGTGGTTGTGGTTCTTCTTATGGTGGTAGTTCTTGTGGTTGTGGTAGTTCTTGTGGTGATAGTTCTTGTGGTTCTTATGGTGGTAGTTTTTGTGGTTGTGGTTGTTCTTAGGGTGGTAGCTCTTGTGGTTGTGGTTGTTCTTGTGATGGTAGTAATTGTGGTTGTGGTTATGGTGGTAGTTCTTTTGGTTGTGGAACTCTCTCCAGGTATACTCCAGGTATATATTTGGAACTATTGTGACTGCCTCCGTGAACGTAAGCATGATGCGGGGTCCCAGACTACTCAACATATCTTACCAGAAGATATCAGAAACATGGCTGGAACAAGTGTTGAAGCCTTGAAGAGGAAACTGGACAATTATCTTCACCAGGTGCCAGATCAAGCAGGCTGTGATGGATATGTGGGGCAGCGGGCCTCCAGCAGCAACAGCCTGGTTGGCCAGGCTACCACCAGACGAGCCTGGCCCATGGCCGGGCTCAGAAAGTAGATAAGCTCTCGAAACTCTTCAAAGGTATATCAAAGGTGATGGACAGAGTCCACGCGTATATTTGCAAGTTAACCCGACAATCCAACACACAGACCTGGTCATGGGACGGGGGCGTTGACCCCCGGAATGCCCTCCTCCACGTAGGTCCCAGAGGGGTAAGCCAGCAGAAGGCCTCGGTCAGATGACTAAAAGCTCCAGCGGCGGGTTATCATATAACTAAGACCCTCGTCAGGAAACACTCGTCTTGTTTCCTGACAAACCTTACCTATGATGTAACCAGTCCTTGGAGAAAAAGTATTTGATGTACAGATTACATCTTTCTTTAATTACCACCGATTCAACAATCAAGATACCTAACTACTGCACATGTCATAATCTTCAATATATCGGTATTTTAAAGAATTTTCAATAATACTCCCAGAGACAATGATGGGGGGTCCTGATGGCCTCGGCCAGCTGTTGTACGTGAAATATTTTGCCGAGGGATGCACAGGGAATACAGCAAGACCCTGATTGCCACCAAAACAATCAACCAACCAACAAACCAATCAACCAACAAACCAACCAACCTACCTACCTACCTACCTTGTAGATGAATGGTTCACAGAGCCGACATGTTGATAAATTAGACACATGTGCAACTCTTGGGTATCTTTATTAAGGAAACGTTTCGCCACACAGTGGCTTCATCAGTCCATACACAGGAGAAGCTTGAAGAACAGGAGGAGAATGAGGTAATCAGTCCCTCAACCTTGAGACGATTTGGTCAGTCCATCAATCTTGAGTAGAATACCTACCTACCTCCCTACCTACGTCTCTCTCTCTCTCTCTCTCTCTCTCTCTCTCTCTCTCTCTCTCTCTCTCTCTCTGATGACTGATCCTGCCGTTATCTGGTCAAGGTAACTAGCAAGTACGTGGAATAACAAGCCATGATGTACCTTTGCTGAGTTGACTTGTAGTTAACAGGACATTGCACAAGGCTGTACTGTTATAAATTTTCTCCTCTGCGTAGATTATTATTATTATAATCAAGGGGGAAGCGCTAAACCCGGAGGATTATACAGCGCCTGGGGGGGGGGGATGTGGAAGGCATTCAGGCTTAATTCGGGGAACTGGAGCACAGATCCAATTCCCTAAATCAAGAGCCCCTCACCAACATCAAGGAACCTTCCTTGAGGGGTCCTCTGCGTAGAGCTTTACCATGATTCGCTATATGTAATTTATCATGTTTAGCCGTGTAGAGTTTTATCAAATTACGTTTTCTTCTGTATACATAAGAACATAAGAAAGGAGGAACACTGCAGCAGGCCTGCTGGCCCATACTAGGCAAGTCCTTCGCAATCCATCCCACTAAGAGTAAAAGTCACATTTCCCCCTAACTAGCACATTACGTTTCACTCTACACAGAGCGAAACATTGCCCCAATACATCGCTACACTGCACCTGGGTCCTACTTGGTAAGCTGCTGTGGCAACCCCGAGAAGGAAGTCTTGAAAAGTGAAAGAACAGGTAAACAACCAGTACAAGCCAGACCGGAGGTACACCCCCATGAATAGGTGTACAGATCAAGGACCCTCTCACATAACACCCCTTAGAAACAGGGCAAGGTGTCAGAGGGGCAATCAAGCAACCAGAAACCGCCAGACTCGACGTGCCCACACCTAGGCAAGGAGTAGGGTACCTGGGGCACGTAGATTACACCCTGGCATACTGGATTAATGCAGTCGCAATGCCCAATTAATTAAGAGGACACTTCAAGGGTAAGCTGTCATACCAACATTATAATACAACATTCTGTCTGCCTTCCTGCTATCATACAGCATTCTGCCTGCCTTCCTGCTATCATACAACATTCTGCCTGCCTTCCTGCTATCATACAACATTCTGCCTGCCTTCCTGCTATCATACAGCATTCTGCCTGCCTTCCTGCTATCATACAACATTCTGCCTGCCTTCCTGCTATCATACAACATTCTGCCTGCCTTCCTGCTATCATACAACATTCTGCCTGCCTTCCTGCTATCATACAGCATTCTGCCTGCTTTCCTGCTATCATACAATATTCTGCCTGCCTTCCTGCTATCATACAACTTTCTGCCTGCCTTCCTGCTATCATACAACATTCTGCCTGCCTTCCTGTTATCATACAGCATTTTGCCTGCCTTCCTGCTATCATACAACATTCTGCCTGCCTTCCTGCTATCATACAACATTCTGTGTGTCTTCCTGCTATCATACAGCATTCTGCCTGCCTTCTTGCTATCATACAACATTCTGCCTGCCTTCCTGCTATCATACAACATTCTGCCTGCCTTCCTGCTATCATACAACATTCTGCCTGCCTTCCTGCTATCATACAACATTCTGCCTGCCTTCCTATCATACAGCATTCTGCCTGCCTTCCTGCTATCATACAACATTCTGCCTGCCTTCCTGCTATCATACAACATTCTGCCTGCCTTCCTGCTATCATACAACATTCTGCCTGCCTTCCTGCTATCATACAACATTCTGCCTGCCTTCCTGCTATCATACAACATTCTGCCTGCCTTCCTGCTATCATACAACATTCTGCCTGCCTTCCTGCTATCATACAATATTCTGCCTGCCTTCCTGCTATCATACAGCATTCTGCCTGTTTTCCTGCTATCATACAATATTCTGCCTGCCTTCCTGCTATCATACAGCATTCTGCCTGCCTTCCTATCATACAACATTCTGCCTGCCTTCCTGCTATCATACAACATTCTGCCTGCCTTCCTGCTATCATACAGCATTCTGCCTGCCTTCCTGCTATCATACAACATTCTGCCTGCCTTCCTGCTATCATACAACATTCTGCCTGCCTTCCTGCTATCATACAGCATTCTGCCTGCTTTCCTGCTATCATACAATATTCTTCCTGCCTTCCTGCTATCATACAACTTTCTGCCTGCCTTCCTGCTATCATACAACATTCTGCCTGCCTTCCTGTTATCATACAGCATTTTGCCTGCCTTCCTGCTATCATACAACATTCTGCCTGCCTTCCTGCTATCATACAACATTCTCCCTGTCTTCTTGCTATCATACAGCATTCTGCCTGCCTTCCTGCTATCATACAACATTCTGCCTGCCTTCCTGCTATCATACAACATTCTGCCTTCCTTCCTGCTATCATATAGCATTCTGCCTGCCTTCCTGCTATCATACAACATTCTTCCTGCCTTCCTGCTATCATACAACATTCTGCCTGCCTTCCTGCTATCATACAACATTCTGCCTGCCTTCCTGCTATCATACAACATTCTGCCTGCCTTCCTGCTATCATACAGCATTCTGCCTGCTTTCCTGCTATCATACAATATTCTGCCTGCCTTCCTGCTATCATACAACATTCTGCCTGCCTTCCTGCTATCATACAACATTCTGCCTGCCTTCCTGCTATCATACAGCATTCTGCCTGCCTTCCTGCTATCATACAACATTCTGCCTGCCTTCCTGCTATCATACAGCATTCTGCCTGCTTTCCTGCTATCATACAATATTCTGCCTGCCTTCCTGCTATCATACAATATTCTGCCTGCCTTCCTGCTATCATACAACATTCTGCCTGCCTTCCTGATATCATACAATATTCTGCCTGCCTTCCTGCTATCATACGACATTCTGCCTGCCTTCCTGCTATCATACAGCATTCTGCCTGCCTTCCTGCTATCATACAGCATTCTGCCTGGCTTCCTGCTACCATACAGCATACTGCCTGCCTTCCTGCTATCATACAACATTCTGCCTGCATTACTGCTATCATACAACATTCTGCCTGCCTTCCTGCTATCATACAACATTCTGCCCGCCTTCCTGCTATCATACAACATTCTGCCTGCCTTCCTGCTATCATACAACATTCTGCCTGCTTTCCTGCTATCATACAATATTCTGCCTGCCTTCGTGCTATCATACAACATTCTGCCTGCCTTCCTGCTATCATACAACATTCTGCCTGCCTTCCTGCTATCATACAACATTCTGCCTGCCTTCCTGCTATCATACAACATTCTGCCTGCTTTCCTGCTATCATACAATATTCTGCCTGCCTTCCTGCTATCATACAACATTCTGCCTGCCTTCCTGATATCATACAGCATTCTGACTGCCTTCCTGCTATCATACAACATTCTGCCTGCCTTCCTGCTATCATACAGCATTCTGCCTGCCTTCCTGCTATCATACAGCATTCTGCCTGCCTTCCTGCTACCATACAGCATTCTGCCTGCCTTCCTGCTATCATACAACATATTGCCTGCCTTCCTGCTATCATACAAAATTCTGCCTGCCTTCCTGCTATCATACAACATTCTGCCTGCCTTCCTGCTATCATACAACATTCTGTCTGCCTTCCTGCTATCATACAACATTCTGCCTGCCTTCCTGCTATCATACAACATTCTGCCTGCTTTCCTGCTATCATACAACATTCTGCCTGCCTTCTTGCTATCATACAACATTCTGCCTGCCTTCCTGCTATCATATAACATTCTGTCTGCCTTCCTGCTATCATCCAACATTCTGCCTGCCTTCCTGCTATCATACAACATTCTGCCTGCCTTCCTGCTATCATACAACATTCTGCCTGCCTTCCTGCTATCATACAACATTCTGCCTGCCTTCCTGCTATCATACAACATTCTGCCTGCCTTCCTATCATACAACATTCTGCCTGCCTTCCTTCTATCATACAACATTCTTCCTGCCTTCCTGCTATCATACAACATTCTGCCTGTCTTCCTGCTATCATACAGCATTCTGCCTGCCTTCCTGCTATCATACAACATTCTGCCTGCCTTCCTGCTATCATACAACATTCTGCCTGTCTTCCTGCTATCATACAACATTCTGCCTGTCTTCCTGCTATCATACAACATTCTGCCTGCCTTCCTGCTATCATACAACATTCTGCCTGCCTTCCTGCTATCATACAACATTCTGCCTGCCTTCCTGCTATCATACAACATTCTTCCTGCTATCATACAACATTCTGCCTGCCTTCCTGCTATCATACAACATTCTTCCTGCTATCATACAACATTCTGCCTGCCTTCCTGCTATCATACAACATTCTGCCTGCCTTCCTGCTATCATACAACATTCTGCCTGCCTTCCTGCTATCATACAACATTCTGCCTGCCTTCCTGCTATCATACAGCATTCTGCCTGCCTTCCTGCTATCATACAACATTCTTCCTGCTATCATACAACATTCTGCCTGCCTTCCTGCTATCATACAACATTCTGCCTGCCTTCCTGCTATCATACAACATTCTGCCTGCCTTCCTGCTATCATACAACATTCTGCCTGCCTTCCTGCTATCATACAGCATTCTGCCTGTTTTCCTGCTATCATACAATATTCTGCCTGCCTTCCTGCTATCATACAGCATTCTGCCTGCTTTCCTGCAATATTCTGCCTGCCTTCCTGCTATCATACAGCATTCTGCCTGCCTTCCTGCTATCATACAACATTCTGCCTGCCTTCCTGCTATCATACGACATTCTGCCTGCCTTCCTGCTATCATACAGCATTCTGCCTGCTTTCCTGCTATCATACAATATTCTGCCTGCCTTCCTGCTATCATACAGCATTCTGCCTGCCTTCCTGCTATCATACAACATTCTGCCTGCCTTCCTGCTATCATACAACATTCTGCCTGCCTTCCTGCTATCATACAGCATTCTGCCTGCCTTCCTGCTATCATACAACATTCTGCCTGCTTTCCTGCTATCATACAATATTCTGCCTGCCTTCCTGCTATCATACAGCATTCTGCCTGCCTTCCTGCTATCATACAACTTTCTGCCTGCCTTCCTGCTATCATACAATATTCTGCCTGCCTTCCTGCTATCATACAGCATTCTGCCTGCTTTCATGCTATCATACAATATTCTGCCTGCCTTCCTGCTATCATACAGCATTCTGCCTGCCTTCCTGCTATCATACAACTTTCTGCCTGCCTTCCTGCTATCATACAATATTCTGCCTGCCTTCCTGCTATCATACAGCATTCTGCCTGCTTTCCTGCTATCATACAATATTCTGCCTGCCTTCCTGCTATCATACAACATTCTGCCTGCCTTCCTGATATCATACAGCATTCTGCCTGCCTTCCTGCTATCATACGACATTCTGCCTGCCTTCCTGCTATCATACAGCATTCTGCCTGCCTTCCTGCTATCATACAGCATTCTGCCTGCCTTCCTGCTACCATACAGCATTCTGCCTGCCTTCCTGCTATCATACAACATTCTGCCTGCCTTCCTGCTATCATACAACATTCTGCCTGCCTTCCTGCTATCATACAACATTCTGCCTGCCTTCCTGCTATCATACAACATTCTGCCTGCCTTCCTACTATCATACAGCATTCTGCCTGCTTTCCTGCTATCATACAATATTCTGCCTGCCTTCCTGCTATCATACAACATTCTGCCTGCCTTCCTGCTATCATACAACATTCTGCCTGCCTTCCTGCTATCATACAACATTCTGCCTGCTTTCCTGCTATCATACAATATTCTGCCTGCCTTCCTGCTACCATACAGCATTCTGCCTGCCTTCCTGCTATCATACAACATATTGCCTGCCTTCCTGCTATCATACAACATTCTGCCTGCCTTCCTGCTATCATACAACATTCTGCCTGCCTTCCTGCTATCATACAACATTCTGTCTGCCTTCCTGCTATCATACAATATTCTGCCTGCCTTCCTGCTATCATACAGCATTCTGCCTGCTTTCATGCTATCATACAATATTCTGCCTGCCTTCCTGCTATCATACAGCATTCTGCCTGCCTTCCTGCTATCATACAACTTTCTGCCTGCCTTCCTGCTATCATACAATATTCTGCCTGCCTTCCTGCTATCATACAGCATTCTGCCTGCTTTCCTGCTATCATACAATATTCTGCCTGCCTTCCTGCTATCATACAACATTCTGCCTGCCTTCCTGATATCATACAGCATTCTGCCTGCCTTCCTGCTATCATACGACATTCTGCCTGCCTTCCTGCTATCATACAGCATTCTGCCTGCCTTCCTGCTATCATACAGCATTCTGCCTGCCTTCCTGCTACCATACAGCATTCTGCCTGCCTTCCTGCTATCATACAACATTCTGCCTGCCTTCCTGCTATCATACAACATTCTGCCTGCCTTCCT
This sequence comes from Cherax quadricarinatus, assembly GCF_038502225.1. Lineage (NCBI taxonomy): Eukaryota > Metazoa > Arthropoda > Malacostraca > Decapoda > Parastacidae > Cherax > Cherax quadricarinatus. The sequence continues at coordinate 3,673,607 of NC_091387.1, forward strand.
GCTATCATACAGCATTCTGCCTGCCTTCCTGCTATCATACAACATTCTTCCTGCCTTCCTGCTATCATACAGCATTCTGCCTGCCTTCCTGCTATCATACAACATTCTGCCTGCCTTCCTGCTATCATACAACATTCTGCCTGCCTTCCTACTATCATACAGCATTCTGCCTGCTTTCCTGCTATCATACAATATTCTGCCTGCCTTCCTGCTATCATACAACATTCTGCCTGCCTTCCTGCTATCATACAACATTCTGCCTGCCTTCCTGCTATCATACAACATTCTGCCTGCTTTCCTGCTATCATACAATATTCTGCCTGCCTTCCTGCTATCATACAACATTCTGCCTGCCTTCCTGATATCATACAGCATTCTGCCTGCCTTCCTGCTATCATACAACATTCTGCCTGCTTTCCTGCTATCATACAATATTCTGCCTGCCTTCCTGCTATCATACAACATTCTGCCTGCCTTCCTGCTATCATACAGCATTCTGCCTGCCTTCCTGCTACCATACAGCATTCTGCCTGCCTTCCTGCTATCATACAACATATTGCCTGCCTTCCTGCTATCATACAACATTCTGCCTGCCTTCCTGCTATCATACAACATTCTGCCTGCCTTCCTGCTATCATACAACATTCTGTCTGCCTTCCTGCTATCATACAACATTCTGCCTGCCTTCCTGCTATCATACAACATTCTGCCTGCCTTCCTGCTATCATACAACATTCTGCCTGCCTTCCTGCTATCATACAACATTCTGCCTGCCTTCCTATCATACAACATTCTGCCTGCCTTCCTGCTATCATACAACATTCTTCCTGCCTTCCTGCTATCATACAACATTCTGCCTGTCTTCCTGCTATCATACAGCATTCTGCCTGCCTTCCTGCTATCATACAACATTCTGCCTGCCTTCCTGCTATCATACAACATTCTGCCTGCCTTCCTGCTATCATACAACATTCTGCCTGCCTTCCTGCTATCATACAACATTCTGCCTGCCTTCCTGCTATCATACAACATTCTGCCTGCCTTCCTGCTAT